>NW_024724693.1:1201013-1241449 GCF_018991925.1 Homarus americanus
CCAGTAACAAGGGAGTCAGGTCGGCTCTACCGGTCTAGCATCCCGGTTCTCCCGGTCTGGCGGAGGCTCCGGGTCTCAAATATTCCCTAAGTTGAATTTTCTTCCTAATTGGAGATTTAAAAAACGTGGATAACTGGACGACTTAAGACACAGTGTAAACATTTCATTCAATGTAAGCGTTCCCTATAGTGTAAACCTTCCCTTCAGAGTAGTATTAGAATTATACTGAGGCTGTGTTTAGTATACTGCATGTTTCTTCAGTTACACCGAGACTCTACCTTAACTTGATACCTTCACTTAACACACCAGTTAGGAGACAATTTAACACTGAGACTCTACCTTAACTAGATACCTTCACTTAGCACACTAGTTAGGAGACAAAATTAACACTGAGACTCTACCTTAACTAGATACCTTCTTAGAACCAGTTAGAGACAAAATTAACACTGAGACTTAACTTTAACTAATCATAACTTCACTAAAGGAAAGTTACAGGTACAAAATTAATCACAGATAATTTTTGTGAATCTGATCTTAAGACAGCTATGGATAACTACCCTCAAAATCCACCACAAAACGACCATAACAAACAAACATTCCCGGTTAAAGTTCCGGCTAAACTTCCTGGTTAAAGTTCCCAGCTAAACTTCCCGGTTAAAGTTCCTGCTAAACTTCCGGTTAAAATAATCGCAAAAAATAAAATCCTTACTCTAAACACTGTAGCAGGAATTGACCAGTGGACTGTGCTCAGGGGAACGAACTAACAGGACATGGAGGAAGACATAAACCGGGAGATAGGGCATAAACCGGGAGATAGAGACATAAACCGGGAGATAGAGTCATAAACCGGGAGATAGAGACATAAACCGGGAGATAGAGACATAAACAGGAGATAGAGACATAAACCGGGAGATAGAGTCATAAACCGGGAGATAGAGACATAAACCGGGAGATAGAGTCATAAACCGGGAGATAGAGACATAAACAGGAGATAAGACATAAACCGGGAGATAGGAGACATAAACCGGAGATAGAGACATAAACCGGAGATAGGGACATAAACCGGGAGATAGAGACATAAACCGGGAGATAGAGACATAAACCGGGAGATAGAGACATAAACCGGGAGATAAGAGACATAAACCGGGAGATAGAGACATAAACCGGGAGATGGGACATAAACCGGGAATACAGACATAAACCGGGAGATAGTGACATAAACCGGGAGATACAGACATAAACCGGGAGATAGAGACATAAACCAGAATACAGACATAAACCGGGAGATACAGACATAAACCGGGAGATAGAGACATAAACCGGGAGATGAGAGTCATAAACCGGGAGATAGAGGTATAAACCGGAGATGAGACATAAACCGGGAATAGGGCATAAACCGGGAGATAGGAGTCATAAACCGGGAGATAGAGAGCATAAACCGGGAGATAGAGCATAAACCGGGAGATGGAGACATAAACCGGAGATGAGTCATAAACACAGACAAACCTTCCATAGACCAACACTCATTGCTCTTTTTGCGACAGCATCCTTGGGCACGCCCTCCCTACCTCCCTCCCTCCTGCTCGTCACCCTCCTACCTCCTCCCCTCCTGCTAGTCACCCCTACCTCCCTCCCTCCTGCTAGTCTCCTCCCTCCCTCCTCCCTTTCTGTTTCCCTCCCTTCTCCCCCTGTCTGCCTGCGTCCATTGATAAGAGGATTATAGTATCTAATTTATATTCACTACAATCAAAAGTGTGGTATAAAAAACATCATGTGTGTGTGTGTGTGTGTGTGTGTGTGTGTGTGTGTGTGTGTGTGTGTGTGTGTGTGTGTGTGTGTGTGTGTGTGTGTGTGTGTGTGTGTGTGTGTGTGTGTGTGAGGTTTACGTATACAGTATATGGGGGTAAGACAAGTGTTTCAAGTGGCTCTAACACAGGAGTCTACGGTGAAAATAAAACACAAAGTAATAACAACAACAACAATAATAACAACAATAATAATAATAATAATAATAATAATAATAATAATAATAATAATAATAATAATAATAATAATAATAATAAGTTGCTACAATCTTTTTCTCATCTTTGAAGTAATTAAGTAGACACAACTTAAGGCTCCCAGGCTACTAAGACCACCCCCATGGGCTCCTCTCAGTCCCAGACCTCCAAAAATATCACCGTGTGAAGGTGGGAACAACTTACACCCCACCCATCACCAAACACTACCTCCTTCCTAAATCTCTTAAAAAATATCTATTGTCTAAGTATTAATATTTCTTGTAACACTTACTATATACAGTACCTGCTTTTATTGAACCATCAAAACTGTTTTATCGGAAATTATCATGTAGATAAATAAGTAATTACCATTGCAATAAATATATTTGCCACCCAGACATAATGGTGAGAGCTCTGTCCAACCCGTGTTGTACTGCTTCCCTCCCTTATCATATTATGTTTCTCAACTCCTCTGTAACTTATGTATATACTTATAATATAACTAAACCCAATAAATAAGTAAGTGATAACCGTGGTAACATGTTGTTATTACCACCGGGTATATTGATACATAACCCTTCATGTATCAGGAGAGCTCAACCAACCACCGGGTACTATTGATACATAATACTTCCTTCATGTATCAGGAGAGCTCAACCAACCACCGGGTACTATTGATACATAATACTTCCTTCATGTATCAGGAGAGCTCAACCAACCACCGGGTACTATTGATACATAATACTTCCTTCATGTATCAGGAGGCTCAACCAACCACCGGGTACTATTGATACATATACTTCCTTCATGTATCAGGAGAGCTCAGCCAACCACCGGGTACTATTGATACATAATACTTCCTTCATGTATCAGGAGAGCTCAACCAACCACCGGGTACTATTGATACATAATACTTCCTTCATGTATCAGGAGAGCTCAACCAACCACCGGGTACTATTATACATAATACTTCCTTCATGTATCAGGAGGCTCAACCAACCACCGTGTACTATTGATACATAATACTTCATGTATCAGGAGGCTCAACCAACCACCGGGTACTATTGATACATAATACTTCCTTCATGTATCAGGAGGCTCAACCAACCACCGGGTACTATTGATACATAATACTTCCTTCATGTATCAGGAGATCAGCCAACCGTGTACTATTGATACATAATACTTCCTTCATGTATCAGGAGAGCTCAGCCAACCACCGTGTACTATTGATACATAATACTTCCTTCATGTATCAGGAGAGCTCAGCCAACCACCGTGTACTATTGATACATAATACTTCCTTCATGTATCAGGAGAGCTCAGCCAACCACCGTGTACTATTGATACATAATACTTCCTTCATGTATCAGGAGAGCTCAGCCAACCACCGTGTACTATTGATACATAATACTTCCTTCATGTATCAGGAGAGCTCAGCCAACCACCGGGTACTATTGATACATAATACTTCCTTCATGTATCAGGAGAGCTCAGCCAACCACCGTGTACTATTGATACATAATACTTCCTTCATGTATCAGGAGAGCTCAGCCAACCCGCAGGTACTATTGATACATAATACTTCCTTCATGTATCAGGAGAGCTCAGCCAACCACCGTGTACTATTGATACATAATACTTCCTTCATGTATCAGGAGAGCTCAGCCATTGTTGTCACTCTGTATCTCTGTTCTTGTGGATAAATAAACTGTTTCAATAAGTACAGTAGACAGGTATAGAGACAATACTTCTTTATGTAAGTTTATGGAGATTTTCGGAACTAGACTTCAGTACAGTGCCTCTCTCTCTCTCTCTCTCTCTCTCTCTCTCTCTCTCTCAGACCAGGATTATGACACTCAGAGAGGAAAGTGAGAAGCCAAACATTAAATAAATAAAGACCATTTATCACCGCCTGGAGAACCGGTCCATGACCCACTGGCTGTGGGAGGAGAGGAGGAGGACGGTGGGAGGGGGGGGGGGGTAGGAGGGACGGTGGGAGGACTGTCTACTAACTGTTCACTAACTGTCTACTAACTGTTCTGACTGTCTACTTAACTGTTCACTGACTGTCTACAACTGCTGACTGGTGGCAGGGAGAGATGCATGGCTCACACTAACGGGTCATTGTTGTTAATGAGTGACTAAATTGTTGGATTATGTCACCTATTAATATCTAATGGTGTGTGTGTGTGTGTGTGTGTGTGTGTGGGTTGTGTGTGTGTGTGTGTGTGTGTGTGTGTGTGTGTGTGTGTGTGTGTGTTGTGTGTGTGTGTGTGTGTGTGTGTGTGTGTGTGTGTGTGTGTGTGGGTTGTGTGTGTGTGGGTTGTGTGTGTGTGTGTGTGTGTGTGTGTGTGTGTGTGTGTGTGTGTGTGTGTGTGTGTGTGTGTGTGTGTGTGTGTGTGTGTGTGTGTGTGTCAATAATCTCACTATATCGTATCTTAAGTTCACCATTAATTACATTCTCACATCTCCACACACGAGAAAAAATCTACTTTGCGAACCCTTGAGAATCCACGACCCTACGACCCCACGACCCTACGACCCCACGACCCTTCGACCCCACGACCCGACGACCCCACGACCCCACGACCCCACGACCCCACGACCCGACGACCCTCTGAGAATCCCGGGTCGTAGTTTGTGTTGGTTTAAGTTGTGAATATATTTACATGGTTTAAAGTGGTACAAGGTTTACTGATGTTAAAACCCAAAGAGGCGTCACAGTCCCTTGGCTGTTTATGACTCACACTAACACTGAGTAGTTAATGTTAAACTACCATCACCGTCTTGATAATGTTAATAATATTGATATCTTAGTATTTAATATCTACCTGTTGTTATTTTCAACCATTTACATGCGTCATTAATTACTGGTTAAATTTGAATTATTGACGACAAAAAACATTACCTCTGTTGACGTCACATCCGGGCTGAATGACAGAGAGCTGTTTTTTAAGGCTTATTTTTCACGTTTGACGCCATAATAAAATATGAATTAATTAGCAAATACCATCTTGCTATTGAGAAGAAGAAGAAGAAGAAGAAGAAGAAGAAGAAGATTGGGAAGCATATAGCGAAAGGTAGAGTTTATGTAATGACGTCAGATGTTCACAGGTGAGACGTTTAAACACAAACATTGATACCTGTGTGACTAATTGTATCCCTGCTACCTGTGTTCTCTCTATCTCTCTCTCTCTTCGTCACCATTTTCCTTCTTCTTTTCCTCCTCCTCCTCCTCCTCCTCCTCCTCCTAGTGATAAAGTCTCCCCTTCATCAATTCTTCTCGTGTTTCTTCGTCACCAAACTTTTCACCAACTCTCTCTCTCTCTCTCTCTCTCTCTCTCTCTCTCTCTCTCTCTCTCTCTCTCTCTCTCCTCTCTCTCTATCTCTCTCTCTCTTGTTTAGTTTGTACTTTTTATTTTATTTTATTTTTACTTTTTTTTCTAACTTTTTTCCAATTACTTTTTTCTGGTAAAATTTTTTCTTTTTAAAGGATTTTTGCTCCGTATTTTTTCATACACACACACACACACACACACACACACACACACACACACACAATATATTACTTGTTATATAAACACTAATAAAACATTGACAACAAATGTATGTATCACACAAACGTAGGAGTATAACAGGTCATCTTGTCTGGTGAGGACAGTGTTACCAGATATTAGGTCTCAAACACCAACCTCACCTGTATACTTAGTCTTGTGGCCGACTGTACCTATATTTACGTCTGTACCTGTACCTATGTCTGTACCTGCACCTGTGTCTGTACCTGCACCTGTGTCTGTACCTGTACCTGTGTCTGTACCTGTACCTGTGTCTGTACCTGTATCTGTACCGGTGTTTGTACCTGTGTCTGTACCTGTATCTGTACCGGTGTTTGTACCTGTACCTGTGTTTGTACCTGTACCTGTGTCTGTACCAGTACCTGTACCTGTGTCTGTACCTGTACCTGTGTCTGTACCTGTACCTATGTCTGTACCTGCACCTGTGTCTGTACCTGTACTTATATCTACACCTGTCCTTATCTCAACCTCACCTGTATACCCTTACCTGTACCTGTAGTTATACCTGTACCGTTGTTTCTTTATCAGGCACACCACCTCACCTGTTCTTCACCTACATCCCATAACTAATATCAACCTTCATCGCCTCCGTCAGTCCACAATACACTGAGACTCACTCCTTAAAAATCTTCCCCCAAAAAGCTTAAAGCAACAATCTTGCCCGTGTCGTGTGAGCTTAAGTCAAAACAAAGTCTTTTGGGGGGATCACAGTTTCAGGAGGCCTTAACGGAGGGTGGGGGGAGGGGGGAGGGGGGAGGGGCGAGACAGGAGAGGTAGGTAGGAAGGGAGGGAGGAACAACAAATCCCTCGCGTCACCTACAGTTCCCGTCACAACAATCCCTCGTATTATGAGTTTACGACACGATAAACCAATCCGGATTTGTCGACTTACGAACGCAACAAACTCCCGTCCAGCCTTAAATGTCAACAAACAAGAGACGTAGACAGGGTGTGTTTGAGAGCTGTTTTACCTGACGACGTTTTTAATAAATGAAGGAAATAAAATAAGAGAATCTATTAGTGATATAAAGGAAAGAGGAGGAAAAATATGTCTAGTTAAGTTTTGAATTGATATAGATTTGTTTGTCATTTGTGAGGATTTTATTTATTTTATTATTGTTATTATTATTATTATTATTATTATTATTATTATTATTATTATTATTATTATTATTATTATTATTGTTAGTATTATTTATTATTATTATTATTATATTATTACTATTGTTATTATTATTATTATTATTATTGTTGTTAGTATTAGTAGTAGTAGTAATTATTGTTATCATTATTGTTATTATTATCATTCCTCTTATTCCACCCATGGTATTGTGGAAAAGTATAAGTTATTGTGGAAAAGTATAAGTTATTGTGGAAAAGTATAAGTTATTGTATAAAAGTATAAGGTATTGTGGATCTCTTAACCCCACACCACAGCTCAGAAGAAAAACATAAGAGCATCGGTGAGGTGATTACAGCATCTTCACTACGTTACCAACACCACACCCTGCAGCCTACAGTGCCCCAACACCACACCCTGCAGCCTACAGTGCCCCAACACCACACCCTGCAGCCCTACAGTGCTAACACCACACCCTACAGCCTACAGGCACAACACCACACCTGCAGCCTGGTGCTCCAACACCACACCCTGCAGCCTGGTGCCCACAACACCACACCCCTACAGCCTACAATTGCACAACACAACCCTGCAGCCTACAGTGCCCCAACACACCACACCCTGCAGCCTACAGTGCTTTAACACCACACCCTGCAGCCTACAGTTGCCCCAACACCACACCCTACAGCCTGCAATTGCTCAACACCACACAGCCTACAGTGCTTTGAGCCACCACACCCTGCAGCCTACAGTGCCCCAACACCACACCCTGCAGCCTACAGTGCCCCAACACCATACCCTGCAGCCTACAGTGCCCCAACACCACACCCTACAGCCTACAGTGCGTCTACACCACATATCTTACAGTAACTATACATCACACACACTGTTATGCAATATGCTTTTTAGGGCTGCAACTTACAATACCTGTGTTGAAAAGATAATTAATTGCAGAAAGCGTTTGAAAGCAGTTCATGCAATACTGAATGGGGGAGGTGACAGGTAGAAAAACTCATAATTGCTTCGTGAGAGCAGTGAAAGACTTTACCTGGTGACGGGTGTGTGTGTGTTTATAATAATAATGATGATGATACTAATAATAATAATAATAATAATAATAATAATAATAATAATAATAATAATAATAATAATAATAATAATAACAATAATAATAATAATAATAATAATAACAATAATAATAATAATAATAATAATAATAATAATAATAATAATAATAATAATAATAACAACAATAATAATAATAATAATAATAATAATAATAATAATAATAATAATAATAATAATAATAATAACAATAATAATAGTAATAATAATAATAATAACAATAATAATAATAATAATAATAATAATAACAATAATAATAATAATAATAATAATAATAATAATAATAATAATAATAATAATAATAACAATAACAATAATAATAAGGCTGAAAATATACAGTTACATAATTGGTGAATGGGTCTCTTGATTGACCAATAATATACAAGTAACATAAGTGATACAAATATGATATATAATAACTAGGTGGGGAGAAGGTCATACTACAGGGCATTTCAACAGTGACAGTGTAAAAGGTAAGATTGACTGGGAGTGAATACACTGAGTGATTACAAGTTATTGATAATTTTTACAATGGTTGGGACTGGGCTGTTCTTATAGCGATCAGTACGTGCTCGTATGGGCTGGATGCAGTAGTAGTGTCGAACAGCAGTTCTCGGACGAGGGATCTCAGGTGGTAGTAGGAGCCGGTGTCGAGGATGGTGCAGAAGCTTCTCACCAAATTTGCAGATGAGGTCGTGGTGATGGTCAGTGAGAGCCGAGAGGGTCAGTGTGTTGAGCGCTTCTTGATATGTGGAGTAGGAAGGGGAGAGAATAATCTTGCATGCCCTCTTTTGCACTTTTTCTGGGTGTTTACGTTGTGTGGCATTTAGGGAGGAAGACCAGGTAAGGGAGGCATAGGTGAGCTTGGGAAGTATGAATGTTGACTAAACACTGAGGAGCTCGGGGGTAGGAACTCCGAGGGACTTGAGTCGGCGGAGGAGGTGGAGACGGAAACTGGAGGATTTGACAACTGTACTGACGTGTGGTTTCCAATTTAGTTTGTTGTCTATAGTGACGCCGAGGAGCTTAGTGGAGTCTACAACCTGGAGTGTGTTGGGGCCTAAAGTAATGGAAGGGGGTGGGACAATGTCGGAGGAGAGGTTGATGTGCATAACCATGGTCTTGGTATAGTTCATGGTGACGTGGTTGTTGGTGGCCCAATTTTGGAAACTGTTCAATAAATCCTGGAGGGCGGTGTAGTCAGGAGCCGAGTTGTTGACACTGATCCCAATGGTGGAGTCGTCTGGCTTGGGAAGTGACGTTGGAGAGCAGTACAGAGGGAAGATCAGACCATATTCGGAGAACTTCAGGGTAATGGTACGGTCTGTCAGGGATGGGTGTCTCTGGTTTCCTATTGGAGGATATGGTCCTAATGGACTTTTGTTTATGACGGCCTTGTCTACGGCTGCGCACATGGAATATGTTCAGTGACTTGAGTCGCGCGATAACACTGCCATCAGGTTAACCGTCCCCACGCTTAAAAAGATACAGAGAGCGTCGGGAGTAAGTGATTGGTGGCCATCTGTTGATATCTGTTGTGGGCGGACGGAGGTGTTTGTCCCCGGTGGCCATACACTCACTGGCGGCACTTTAAGGGCCACTGACACTGGTAGACATCTGTTAATATTTGTCTTGTCATAAACACCGCGGTGGTCCTTGTCACTGGCACTTTGAAGGTGACCAACGAAGTGCCCACTGTCTGGTATTACACGGCTGTGTTTTTGTGCTTTTCCTTGGTATACACTATCGGATCACTGTTTGGTAATCAATCATTGCACTGATCACTAGAATGTTTTGCTGATAAATCCCGGTGTAGTGAGGCTGGTAGGGCGTTGGATATAACAGGGGTGGGGGGGGGCAGGGCCAAACAGACTAGGCCTGGCTGCCAGTCAGAAGCGCCTCCAAACACGTCTTGTCACACTGAGGGTGTGTGTGTGTGTGTGTGTGTGTGTGTGTGTGTGTGTGTGTGTGTGTGTGTGCACTACAACGAATGCTTCAACTATTTAATTATATTAATATACAAGAACAAAAATCATTCAGAAGCATCGTTACAGAAAACCATTAATTATGAATATGTGTTATGACAGACACCAGCCCCCACCACCAGCCCCCACCACCAGCCCCCACTACCAGCCCTCCCACCACCAGCCCCCACCACCAGCCCCCCACCACCAGCCCCCCCCGCCCTCCGTGACACCCGGTGAAGGGGATTACTGAGCTTCCACTGTGGACGTCGTGGGAGTTAAGTGGGATTCGCCGTAGGATTAAATCTGTCATGGGATTTATTTAGTCTGTGCACCCCTACAGACGAGCCCCCAGGGTGTTGGAGGTAGTGGGTGTTGGAGGTAGTGGGTGTTGGAGGTAGTGGGTGTTGGAGGTAGTGGGTGTTGGAGGTAGTGGGTGTTGGAGGTAGTGGGTGTTGGAGGTAGTGGGTGTAGAAGCTGTCACCAACACAACAACCACACCCTGAGTTAACGAGCTGCATGACCCAGTGTTTAAGGCGTAGAAGCTGTCGCCAACACAACAACCACACCCTGAGTTAACGAGCTGCATGACACAGTGTCAAGGAATAGTCCGAGAAGACCGGACAACTCGCCAACTGCACTGGCTAACCATTACCCCGGAACACGATCCACAAATCGATTAACATCCAGGTCCCCAATTACTGCTGGGTAGACGGAGGCAAATGGCGTAAAGAAACTTGCCCGGGTCCGCTCTCTTGTGTGGCGAGCATGGTGACCACTCCACTACACTACGGTAAATATAAACTTCCTATTCCTCCTAAAACAAGAATATCCTCCATAAAACAACTGGATAAAACAGAGACTTTTTGCCATAAACTCGACAACAATGCTGAGTACATCACCCCACAAGCTGCTGTCAGGAGCACAGTGTTGAAGGTAACGTCATATTCTTGTACAACTTGCAGACGCTCGGGAAGTAACACAAAGCAGCAGACTCACAACTTAGTGTTCCAACAATGTTTCCCGCCTAAGATAATCATCAGAACCCTCAAACTTTCAAGGAGGGAGGGTGGGTGAGGGAGAGGTGGGGGTGAGGGAGAGAATGGGGTGGTGAGGATAGGTGGGGGTGTGAGAGAGGTGGGGTGTGGTGAGGAAAGGTGAGGTGAGGAGGTGGGTGAGAGAGGTGGGGTGAGGAGGTGGGGTGGTGAGGAGGTGGGGTGGTGAGGGGAGAGGTGGGGGTGAGGAGGTGGGGTGGTGAGGGAGGTGGGTGACAGGCTGCGGTGGTGAGGAGAGGTGGAGGTGAGGAGGTGGGGTGAGGTGGGGGTGAGGTGGGATGAGGTAGGAGGAGATGGTGGAGAGTTATTCGGGCAAGATGTTTACACAGAGGATTTAGAGTCCAGCATAAGATGAAGCCTCCTTAAGACTCCTCCAACACTTGCAACACAGCTGTGGCAGTTGAGACTCTTTCCTCCTTCTTCCTTCCTTCCTTCAGCCTTCTCAAACTCGTAATAAATCTCCTCCTCCTCCTCCTCCCCCAACACACAACCAGCCCCTAACCAGCCCCCCTCGTGAGATTATTGTGTATCATCACCACCCTCATCATCATCTACCATCATCACCATCACCACCATCTACCACCTCATCATCACCATCATCACATCATCACCACCATCATCATCACCACCACCACCACCACCATCACCTACCATCACCACCACCACCATCACCACCATCACCATCCCCACCATCATCATCACACCACCATCACCACCGCCACCACACCACCACCACCATCACCACCATCATCGTGGGGTGTGTACCAGCCAGCCATCACTCCCGTTGTATGGTCAATTTGTCATCGTCTGGTCAAATTTTGTCCCAACAACTTTTACGTTTTAATAATTTTTTTTTTTATTATTTTTTTCTTCTGCGTCGAGGAAAAAAAAATAAGGAAAAGGATACAGTGTCAGATTTTTTATTCATCAGACTAAGTAGATGTATAAGTGGACCCACATAGCAAGAACAACAAGGTAGGGGTGTGCAGTGGTAGGAACAAGGAGAGAGGGGAGGGGGAAGACGATAACAACATTAGCGTGTGTCGTGGCGGTGTAGGAGTGAGGGTGACACATGCCTCCACTAGGCCCATTATCTTCACCATTATTGTCATTACGTTCACACACAAACACTTCACCCCTTGTTATAGTCTCTCTCTCTCTCTCTTTCTCTTTAACTTTCTTTATCTTTCTTTGTATATGTATCACCCCCCCCCTCTCTCTCTCTCTCTCTCTCTCTCGTCATCAACAATAAAGTTAAACTGTCTTTCGTTAAGCTTCGAGCAATTGTATGAAATTAGCATATTAAAAAGATACAGTACAGGTACAGCTGCAGGTATACAGTACAGGTACAGGTACAGGTACAGCTGCAGGTATACAGTACAGGTACAGGTACAGGTACAGCTGCAGGTATACAGTACAGGTACAGGTACAGGTACAGCTGCAGGTATACAGTACAGGTACAGGTACAGTAATTACCATAGAGTATCTGACATGTTAAAAGATAACAGGTGTACACAACAGAAAATAAACTAATGGTCCCGTCTGCCTCCAGGTAAACATCCCATAACTGTCATTACTAAACACCGAAAAACATAGCTATGACCACTTAACACCGAAAACATAACTATGATTACTAAACACCGAAAATGCTCCCACAATTGAACCTAGTCTCGCTGTTAGTTGGGAGCTGTTGCATTGCTCTCTTCCATACACACAAACCGGACGAACATACAGACAGACTATAGCACTAAACTTGTTCCTTGCGGGTGATAAATAGTAATAATTAGACTAAAGTACATATAATTAGACTCAAATACATATAATTAGACTCAAATACATTTTATTAGACTCAGAAACTTATCACAAGACTCAGAAACATATTATTAGACTCAGAAACTTATCATAAGACTCAGAAACATATTATTAGACTCAGAAACATATTATTAGACTCAGAAACTTATCATAAGACTCAGAAACATATCATTAGACTCCAATATTATAATCCCTAGATAAGTTATTATACTCTGAGGTTATTAATCGGTAAACTTGTTCACAATTCGCCTTAAGAAAGTCATCGTAAATTCAGATTTCTTTTACAGTGAAATAATAATACTGAAGGGAACTGAGAATTATTACAGGGCCGCCGAGAACACTGCAATGTTTTATGTCTTAGCTATTGGTTAGATTTAGGTCGGGTTTAGGTTGGGTTTAGGTTGGGTTTAGGTTGGGTTTAGGTTGGGTTTAGGTTGGGTTTAGGTCGGGTTTAGGTTGGGTTTAGGTTGGGTTTAGGTTGGGTTTTAGGATTGCAGGTTTAGGTTGGGTTTTGGATTTGAGTTTGGGTTGGGTTTAGGTCAGGTTGAGTTGGGTTCCCTTGGTTTGAAGTCAGGTTTTAGGTCAGGTTTAGGTTGGGTTAGGTCTCGGGTTTAGAGTTGGAGTTTAGGTTGGGTTTAGAGTTGGGTTTTAGGTCAGGTTTAGGTTGGGTTTAGGTTGGGTTTTAGGTTGGGTTTAAGTTGGGTTTAGGTTGAGTTTAAGGTTGGGTTTAGGTCGGGTTTAGGTCGGGTTTAGGTTGGGTTTAGGTTGGGTTTAGGTTGGGTTTAGGTTGGGTTTAGGTCGGGTTTAGATTGGGTTTACGCTTGGTTTAGGTTGGGTTTAGTGTGGGTTTGGTTAGGTTTGGTTTAGGTTGGGTTTAGTTTGGGTTTGGTTTGGTTTAGGTTGGGTTAGGTTTGGGTTTGGTTTGGTTTAGGTTAGGTTAGGTTAGGTATAAACTCACCTTTGGATGTAAGTACAAGAACACTTAACTATACTGTACAGGTAACAGTTATCACCATGTCTATTAATTAAGTAAAAGTATAAGTAAATGTATCAGTTAAAGTATAAGTAACAGGAGAAGTATTTAACCTAATAATGTACCTTTATTTAACACCTTTAATTAACCTGATAAGCAAGTCATTAACCTCTATCTCATAAATTAAACTTCAGGTAACTGCATCTAATTATTTTTTTTAATTAATTATATTTCCAGATAATCATATAATCGTAAACATGAATATATTACTATTTTTGTTTTTATATATAATCTGAAATAATCGTAAGAGAAATTAATTATTGTTGTAATTATTAGTTTTAGATAATTTTTAAATAATCGATTATATTTTATTTAAATTCAATCGTTTTATCCAGAGTTAACACAGATTGTAATTAATCTATAATACGAACGATATTTGAAACTAAACCAAAATAATATAAAAATAATATAATTTTAACTGATGTGTTTTTGGTGTTAAATTAATAAATATATATAAAATCGATACAATGTTAATTTGTTTTATGTTAAAGTAATAAACATATAAATAAATTCAAGAGAGAGAGAGAGAGAGAGAGAGAGAGAGAGAGAGAGAGAGAGAGAGACGGGGGCAAAAATAAAGAAAAAAAGAAAGAAAGAAAGAAAGAAATAAAGAAAAAAAAGAAAGAAAGAGAGAAAATGGAAAAAAAGTGAAAATAAAACACAATACGAAACATAACTTAAACAAAACGAATAAAAAATAAATAAAAACCTCGATTACTAAAACTCTCCCGGGTCACGTCGAGTCATTTTGTCCCTAATCAATTTCCCGATAATTGAATAAATCCCCAAAAGCCAAAATTTTGTGAGACGAAATAATAAACTTTTGTGGTTGGTTACTTTTGCTTTTATGGGTGAAATAAATAGATGAGGATTCTTTCATTTCTTTCATTTGCGGTAGTTGTTTAAATCAGTTTATTCTAATAACTTACTCATTATTTTCATTATTATTCAGTTTATTCTAATAATTTACTCATTATTTTCATTATTATTCAGTTTATTCTAATAACTTACTCATTATTTTCATTATTATTCAGTTTATTCTAATAATTTACTCATTATTTACATTATTATTCAGTTTATTCTAATAACTTACTCATTATTTTCATTATTATTCAGTTTATTCTAATAATTTACTCATTATTTTCATTATTATTCAGTTTATTCTAATAACTTACTCATTATTTTCATTATTATTCAGTTTATTCTAATAATTTACTCATTATTTACATTATTATTCAGTTTATTCTAATAATTTACTCATTATTTTCATTATTATTCAGTTTATTCTAATAATTTACTCATTATTTACATTATTATTCAGTTTATTCTAATAATTTACTCATTATTTTCATCATTTTCCTATTTTTTCTTATTCCATCTTTATTTGTTTTGTTTTTTACATCAGATAAAAGGAGAAATAATCAGGTGTGATATTACAGGTCAGGTCAGGTCAGGTCAGGTCAGGTTAGGTTAGCGTTAGGGGAGGAGGGAAGGAGGAAGTAGAGGGAGGGAGGAGGGAGCTAAGGGAAGGAAGGGATAAAAGGAGGAAGGAAAGAAGAAGAGGAAGATGGAGAGTGAAGGGAATAGGAAGAGAAGGAGGAGAGCAGAGAGGTGAGAGAGGTTAGGAGAGAGAGAGAGAGAGAGAGAGAGAGACTCGTTCAGGCACACTAACTGTGTCGACAAGAAAATATCTAATCACCGCGTGTCACCGCCAGCTGAGGTCCCATATCCTGCCTCCAGCCCTCATTATTGGTGCTCTCTCTCTCTCTCTCTCTCTCTCTCTCTCTCTCTCTCTCTCTCGCTCTCTCTCTCGTGACAACAGTGATGACGTCATACGCCCTAACGACCTCATAACGCGTCATCCGGTAGTTAATACACAGAGCCTAAATAACAGAGATAATACGCCAAAAAAGCCTAATAATTTACCTGACAATTATAAGGTAATTACTTTATAAATACTGGATAATTGCCTGAGCATTGCGGCACTGACGGTGATTCTCTATACTGATGCACAAACATTTATACTCCTGACCTGACCTAACTTAACCTGGCCTGACCTACTCTAAAATAACCTGCCCTGACCTGACCTAACCTACTCTAAAATAACCTGTCCTGACCTAACCTAACCTGGCCTGACCTAACCTACTCTAAAATAACCTGTCCTGACCTGACCTAACCTGACCTGACCTAACCTACTCTAAAATAACCTGTCCTGTCCTGACCTAACCTGACCTGACCTAACTTAACCTGACCTAACCTAACCTACTCTAAAATAACCTGACCTAACCTGGCCTGATCTGACCTGACCTAAATTAACCTGACCTAACCTCCCCTCCCCTCCCCTCCCCAACCCTCCCCAAACTTTTTAAAATGAACAAAGAACAAATGAACTAACTGAACTTGGTGTCCTAATGGAAGCGAGAGAATGAACCTTAACTAGATACTGAACGGCCAGTTGAGGGAGAGAACATTATACTCTCCCTGTGGTGTAGGGAGGGTAGGGAGAGAGAGGGAGGGAGGGAGGGAGGGAGGGAGGGAGGGAGAGAGGAGGTAGGGAGGAGAGAGGGAGGGAGTGAGGGTAGGGGAGGGAGGAGGTAGGGAGGGAGAGAGAGAGGGAGAGAGGAGGGAGAGAAGGAGGGAGGGGAGGGAGGAGAGAGGGAGAGAGGGGAGGTAGGGAGGGTAGGAAGGAGAGAGGGAGGAGGAGGAGGAGAGAGGGAGGGAGAGAGAGAGATGGTTGAGGGAGGGAGAGAGGAAATAAAGAAAAGGAAATCCCAGGGAGGTGAGAAGGGAGAGAGAAATGAGGGAAGAAGAAGGGAACGATGGAAATGAGGGAAGAAGAAGGAATGCAGGAAGGAGGGAGAGAGAGAGAAAGGAGTAATCAGACCAGGGAAGAAAGTTAGTCAGGCGAAGGTCCGTCTGGCGAACACACTTTATCGTCCACCTCAGTGTTAAGACCGTTTTTATTTCCGTGTTACGTAAACCTTATATTTCAGCGTCAGCAAAAATACATTACCCCTTTTGTACAAGTATTAGACAGACAGACAGACAGACAGACAGACAGACAGACAGACAGACAGACAAACAGACAGACAGATAGACAGACATACAGACAGATAGACAGAGACAGACAGACAAACAGACAGTCAGACAGATAGACAGACAGACAGACAGACAGACAGACAGACAGACAGACAGACAAACAGACAGATAGACAGACAGACATACAGATAGACAGACAGACAGACAGAGAAAGAAAAGCTCATGCTGAAACAAACCTCAAAAGCTTACAATTGGCCCTGGTTAAAGCTTTAATAGAAGAGCTCAGGACCCAGGCTTAGGTGAACCAGGATAAGCTTTGATCAGCGGCGTGGATCAAGGAGTTAATTAAGGTAAAGGTGAAAACAATTGCGGCTTTAAACCCTTTATAGGAGGCCATGATCTTGAGGAGGAGGAGGAGGAGGAGGAGGAGGAGGGAGGAGGAGGAGGAGGAGGAGGAGGAGGAGGAGTGCAGGAGGAGGAGGAGGAGGAGTGAGGAGAAGAGGAGGAGGAGGAGGAGGAGGAGGACGAAGGAAGGAGGAGGACGAAGGAAGGAGGAGGAGAAGAAGAAGAAGAAGAAGAAGAAGAAGAAGATGAAGAAGAAGAAGACCTCCTGCTCGAAACACATTAGCAGTTTTGTCAGTAAGGGCGGGAACACACACACACACACACAAACCCCTGCTGGCTAGAAATATGTCGACGACTCCACCATTGGGATCAGTGTCAACAACTCGGCTCCCGACTACACCGCCCTCCAGGATTTATTGAACAGTCTCCAAAATTGGGCCACCAACAACCACGTCACCATGAACTATACCAAGACCATGGTTATGCACATCAACCTCTCCTCCGACGTTGTCCCATCCCCCTTCCATTACTTTAGGCCCCAACACACTCCAGGTTGTAGACTCCACTAAGCTCCTCGGCGTCACCATAGACAACAAACTAAATTGGAAACCACACGTCAGTACAGTTGTCAAATCCTCCAGTTTCCGTCTCCACCTCCTCCGCCGACTCAAGTCCCTCGGAGTTCCTGCCCCCGAGCTCCTCAGTGTTTACTCAACAATCATACTTCCCAAGCTCACCTATGCCTCCCATACCTGGTCTTCCTCCCTAAATGCCACACAACGTAAACACCCAGAAAAAGTGCAAAAGAGGGCATGCATGATTATTCTCTCCCCTTCCTACTCCACATATCAAGAAGCGCTCAACACACTGACCCTCTCGGCTCTCTCTGACCATCACCACGACCTCATCTGCAAATTTGGTGAGAAGCTTCTGCACCATCCTCGACACCGGCTCCTACTACCACCTGAGATCCCTAGCCCGAGAATTGCTGTTCGACACCACAACCGCATCCAGCCCATACGTTCACGAACTGATCGCTATAAGAACAGCCCAGTCCCAACCATTGTAAAAATTATCAATAACTTGTAATAAACCAGTGTATTCACTCCCAGTAAACACTACTTCTTGCACTGTCACTATGTTGAAATGCCTTGTAGTATGACCTTCTCCCCACCTAGTTATTATATATCATATTTGTATCACTTATGTTACTTGTATATTATTGGTCCATCAAGAGACCCATTTACCAATTATGTAACTGTATATTTTCAGTCTTCCGGCTGCCATGGTCTTTCAATAAACCGTTAATTATTATTATTATTATTATTTTTATTATTATTATTATTATTATTACCACACACACACACACAGAGACCTTCAATAGGATTTTGTCAAGGCATTTAGTTACGTCATTACTACAGGCCGTAAGGTTGGTGATCCGACATCATACAGTGTTCATTATATCATTACAGTGATGGCTCCTGGGGGCGGCCCAGGAGCCTCCTAGGCGTGAATTTGTTAAGGTGTAGAAGCTGTCGCCAACACAACAACCACACCCTGAGTTAACGAGCTGCATGACCCAGTGTTTAAGGTGTAGAAGCTGTCGCCAACACAACAACCACACCCTGAGTTAAGAGCTGCATGACCCAGTGTTTAAGGTGTAGAAGCTGTCGCCAACACAACAACCACACCCTGAGTTAAGAGCTGCATGACCCAGTGTCAAGGAATAGTCCGAGAAGACCGGACAACTCGCCAACTGCACTGGCTAACCATTACCCTGGAACACGATCCACAAATCGACTAACATCCAGGTTCCCAATTACTGCTGGGTAGACGGAGGCAAATGGCGTAAAGAAACTTGCCCGGGTCCGTTCTCTTGTGTGGCGAGCATGGTGACCATTACACCACAGGTCGCCACATACATATATACATTATACACACACACACACACACACACACACACACACACACACACACGTATACAGCACATACAACACCACTTACGTACGCACATAACCAAGTACACACGCACACGTAATCAAGCACAGTTGGAACCTTATTATATAGCAACTCTCCTTTGTTATGTCAGCATGAAATAATAATAATAATAATAATGAAGAAGAAGAAGAATTAATCCCAAGACCGTGTTCAGTAGAGTGCGAGATCCAATAAGAGACGAGCAACGATGACGTCACAAATGTAAAAACCAGTAACAGGTAAGGAGTAAACGTCACGGGTACAAAAACCAATAGGAGGTGAGGAGTACTGACGTCACGGGTACAAAAACCAATAGGAGGTAAGAAGCAATGACGTCACGAGTAAAAAAACAATACGAGGTGAGGAGTATTGACGTCACGAGTATTAGTCAATAAAAGGTTTAAGGTCATTGATGTCACGAGTGTAATAGCCAATGAGATTCGAGGAACAAACACGTGTACCAGCCAGTAAGAAGGTGAAGGACATTGACGTCATGAGTGCTAGAGCCGTACGTAGGCAAGGGGCAATGACGTCACGACCTAATGCACTCAACCTAACACACACCTACCATGACACACTCAACCTAATGCACTCAACCTGAAGCACTCAACCTAACACACATAATCTGAGACCCATAACAGGACGCACTCACCACCCCTAACGCACTATCGTCTGTTCGCCAGTGCCGCCGAAGATCCTGGACGCCAACACGAGCAGTGACCTGGAGGTGGACGAGGGGGAACAAGTGAGCCTCTTCTGCGGCGCCAGCGGGAAGCCCGAGCCTTCCTACAGGTGGCGACGGGAAGACTCTCGTCTGATCTACGCCTCGGGCAAGACAGGTGGGTGTAGGTGGTGGGTGTAGGTGGTGGGTGTAGGTGGTGGGTGTAGGTGGTGGGTGTAGGTGGTGGGTGTAGGTGGTGGGTGTAGGTGATGGGTGTAGGTGGTGGGTGTGGTGGTGGGTGTGGGTGGTGGGTGTGGGGAGGTGGGTGTGGGTGATGGGTGTGGGTGGTGGGTGTGGGTGGTGGGTGTGGTGGTGGGTGTGGGTGGTGGGTGTGGGTGGTGGGTGTGGGTGGTGGGTGTGGGTGGTGGGTGTGGGTGGTGGGTGTGTGGGTGGTGGGTGTGTGGGTGGTGGGTGTGTGGGTGGTGGGTGTAGGTGGTGGGTGTAGGTGGTGGGTGTAGGTGGTGGGTGTAGGTGGTGGGTGTAGGTGGTGGGTGTAGGTGGTGGGTGTAGGTAGTGGGTGTAGGTGGTGGGATCGCTACCAACCGCGCCACAAGGACACAAAAAGCAATCGTAGACTTTGTTATATTTCACACAATGCCTGTTCATGGAGCCTATGGCGCCGTGAACCTCCAGTTGGGGATTGCCCATGCCACTTATGTGTCCTTGTGGCGCGATCTCTGGTCACACGCATAAGGTCGAGGGTTCGAGTCCTGGCTGGTGAGGTTGTTGATTATATATATATATATACAGATAAGGTTTAATGTATCTCATCTCCTGACGGTGGTTGGCGCCCTTAGAGTTGATGGTGATGGGTCGAGAGCTGACCATCCCCCACCTGCTGAGGGAACACGCTGGGGCCTACCTGTGTATAGCCAGCAACGGCGTCCTACCTTCAGTCAGCAAGAGGATCCTACTGAGTGTAAGATGTAAGTTGTCTCTCTCTCTCTCTCTCTCTCTCTCTCTCTCTCTCTCTCTCTCTCTCTCTCCACTATCATCATCACCTGTACTCATTAACCTGTCTACCTTCCTAATTAACAGCTGTCTTCCTTGTGACCCCCGATTTTTCACCATCTTTAACGAAATTCCAATTATTCTTACCTGTCCATGCTGGTTAATTAACGTTATTTTTACATGTATTACCTTTACCTGTCCTGAGCATTAATTAATCTGGTCATTCTCTATTATATTCTATGTACTGTTAAGGTCGTGGTGCATAAGTTGTGTCCCTGTGATGAAACTGAGTCAGTGGGTGTTGTAGTGTCTCATATGGGGTCGATACTGCTTCATTTTGGGAGGTGTGTACAGGTGTAAGTGTCAATTAACCTATAAAAGTACCAATTAACCTATAAAAGTACCAATTAACCTTGACCTTACCTTTCGATGGCTTTAATTAACTGTTCGTTTGGTTCCTCAGTCCAGCCTATGATCCGAGCCACGACAGCCCAGGTTTTGGTCAACTTGGGGTCCACGGTGAACCTGACGTGTGTGGTGGACGCCTTCCCCGAGCCCAAGATGGTGTGGGTGAGGGACTTCGGCGACCCCATCACCTCCCACCCTGGCCGAGGGGTCTACCACCTCCACCAACACACTGCCAGAGAGGTAAGTCCTGCACACAGAGAGAGAGGGAGAGGTTACAGGAGAATCTAAATAAACTGCAGGGGTGGTCTGAAAAATGAAATTCAACACCATAAGTGCAGCGTACTTAATATTGGAAGAACAAATACTTATAATGTATACAGCCTTAACAACATCAACCTAGAGAAGTTGACTTGTGAAAGAGACCTGGGGGTATTTGTAAGCCCGGACCTACGGCCTAGAAAACAGTGCGTTAATGTTCGAAATAAGGCAAACAGAGTATTGGGTTTTATATCTAGAAGTGTAAGTAACAAGAGTGCAGAGATCTTATTGCAACTATATCTTGCGCTAGTCAGGCCGCACCTCGATTATGCGGTTCAGTTCTGGTGCCCCTATTATAGAATGGATATAAATTCACTAGTCGGTGCAGCGAAGAATGACAAAAAATGATTCCGGGGCTTAGTAACCTTCCATATCAGGATAGGTTAAAGAAACTTAACTTGCATTCCCTAGAAAGACAAAGAGTGCGGGAGATATGATAGAAGTATTTAAGTGGGTGAAAGGAATCAATAAAGGGGATATAGATAAAGTTCTTATAATATCCGAGCAGGATAGGACCCGGAGCAACGGATCTAGTTGGATAAGTTTAGGTTTAGGGAGGAGATAGGAAGGAACTGGTTCACAAATAGGGTGGTGGACGAGTGAACAAGCTTAGCAACTTTGTAGTAAGTGAGGAACTCTGAAAGTTTCAAAGGAGGCTGGATAGATTCATGGATGATAGAGAGTGGTAGTACCTCGACAGGAGCTGCTATGCACAGGCCAACCGGCCTATTGCAGACTCCTTATGTTCTTAAGAACTGGGGAGTACTGGGAGGGTACTGGGAGGAACTGGAGGGTACTGGGAGGAACTGGAGGGTACTGTGAACTGGGGAGTACTGGGAGGAGCTGGGGAGTACTGGGAGGAACTGGAGGGTACTGGGAGGAACTGGAGGGTACTGGGAGGAACTGGAGGGTACTGGGAGGAACTGGAGGGTACTGAGAGGAACTGGGGGTACTGAAAAACAACAATATAATGAACGGAACTATAATGTAATAAGGTGTATTAAATAGGATGTGATAATTGGAAGAATTACAAAGACAATACAATGATAAATGATACACAGAAAAGATGATGATTATAGGAATTAATAAAGAGAGGAGGATAGGTGAAGAAGGTGAGAGACAGAGAGAGAGATAAAAATAATAACAGAGAGAAAAGAAGAGAGAGAAAAAAGACAGAGAGAGAGATATAACATGAATAAAAGACAATAATAAACGGGAAACCCTATGAATCAGTGGGTCGGAACTGTTTCATCTGTAGCGTGAACAAAACTTTCTTCACTGGCGCCATAATTGTTGAAGCTTCGACTCCCCAGATTTTTGGGGAGTCGAATCTTTTATTATTATTGTTAGGTTAGGTTAGGTTAGGCTAAATACTAGTTATATTGTATTTATTTAATGTTTATTCTTGATGATGGTTGGGATGTTGTTGTTAGTGTTGATTTTAGTTATTTTTATTATTATTTTGTTGTTGTTGTTGTGTCGGTATTAACGTGGTGGTGTCAGGTCAGGTCTAGCATTGTTTGCCTTTGTTTGTCATAGCTTGGAATTATTTGTTTATTTGTTTGTTTGGTATTTGTTTGTTACATTATTGTTTATAGTTGTTTATCATTAGTTCACAAACCACCCCCACCACCACCACTATGCTACGGCACCACCACCACCACAAATCACCCCCCATAAACACCCCCACCACCACTACCCCACCGCAGCACCACCACAGCCCACTGTCCCAACCAATCACCTCAGAAGAACTCAACAGAGCCATCTCCAATACAAAAATAAAGCCCTTGGTTATTCAGGCATCACCAAGGAGATCCTCAGCCACAATAGACAACCCGCCATGGAGAGACTGAGAACCACAACGCTTGCCTGGCCTCAGGTTACTTCCCAACTAAATTCAAAGAGGCCATTATTAACCCTAACAAGGAGAGAACCCCGCCGTCCCACTAAACTACAGACCGATCTCTCCTCGAAGTACCTGGAAAATCCAAGAAAAAATCATCAATAACCGTCTGAGAAATCACCTAAACAACCAACAGAGTCAACTGCAGACATCCGGGTCCAGGAAAGGGAAGTCCACCACAACAGCGATAGCCCTGGCATGTGAAACAGCCAGAGCCGCGGCGAGTGGTAGACAATGTAATCTAACTCTCGATGTAGCGAAGGCATTTAGCAGTCTGGCACGACGGTCCAACATATAAGATCCTCCAACTCGGACTTCCCACCAACATTGAGAAGCTGCTTTGGCAACTTTCTTGACGGCAGAAATGCCAGACTGAGGGTAGGACAACACACAGGAGAGACCTTCCACTCATGAGCGGAGACCTCAGGGCAGCGTCCTCCCCCACCCTATATATTATCTACACAAGTGACACCCCGCCTCCCACTAGAATAGGTAACGAAGATATTGTATGTAGATGACATCACCCAAACAACAACACATCAAGGAAAATCGCGATACAGGTCGACAACACCAGGAGGGAATTAGAAAGGGTAAATAATTACGAAAAACAATGGAAAATCCAAACCAGTCTCCCGAAATTCACAGTGACACCCTTATGCAGAAGGAAAACCCATCCATTAGTAACCAATAATGCCCAGATAGAATACAAAAGCAGAGGCACCTCCTGGCCTGCATATATCCACGACAGGTTACTCCCATCATGTCCACACCAGGAAGGAAAAGGCAAGAAGAGAGCTGAGAAACTATACCGCTTAAAGCGCTTCCTGAGAAAATAAAACTCAATCTGGTGACATCATTTATCATACCGATATTAACTTACCCAGCAGTACCTCTTCATACTATAGAGCACCACTCAAATATTAAAATTACAGGTGGTCCAAATGAAGCCCTCAGATTCGTCACAGAAAGATACCCTTCACCAGAACCACAGCCGAGATACATAGAGACCTGAGAATAAAACCCATCAACCAGCAGCTGCACACCTGGCCAGCAGAGTCTGGCAAAAGATAGAACGATCAGAGCAAGAACTCCTTCAAAGACTCTCTACCAGATAACGACAACAACCAAACATGGTTCCCATAAAGTTACCAAAGGTCCATTACCACCCCGATCTACACGGCCAGGCAATAGACAACCTCCCTAGACCAGCATCCGCCAGTAGGGTCGGCGGAATATGAAATAAGGCCTTAAAAACACCCATATATGGGACAGGGTAGGATGTCTAGTGCCTGTACCGACAGACAATAACTAACCCATGACACAACCCTAACACACCATTAGTCGGTCAGCCCACCCCTCTTACCTACTCCTAAACTTCTTCAATTTCTGAACTATAACTCCTTCCCCACCTCTGATCTTCTTCACCCTCCCCACAGGTGCAAAATGTACACGGGGTCATGTACGTCAACTCATCAACTATCCTCACTACATCCACAGGTGCAGAAATACGTACACGGGGTCATGTACGTCAACTCATCACGGTGGATCATGACGCTGGTAGTGGCTGACGTGCAGGAGGTGGATCTGTTTGGCTACAGATGTCGAGCCAACAACACGGAGGGGACAGCTGAGGCCAGAGTAGCTTTATTTAGTAAGTTTATTAAAGTTCCATCATAAAATAAAACATCTTGTCCTTTTTATTTACGTTTAAAAGTATATCTCTAAATTTTCCTATTAACATCAAAATATTAATTCGATTCCTTCTCATTAATTAAAAGTTTATATATTTTTTTGACTATTTTTTTAATTCCTGTGTTATTTTATTTCAGAGATACCACCTACTACCACCACCACCACCACTACCACCACCACCACCACCACGACTACTACCACAACTCTGCCTACAACCATCACCCTTCAGTCAGAAGATGGAATGTTGCTATGGAAACCTGGTCTAGGTGAGGAGTGAGTGTATTGTTATGCTCTCTTTCTTCTCTCCTTCTCCTTTCTTCTTTTCTCCTCTTTTATTAGATAGCATCTTCCCTGACTTGACCCGACCTGACCTGAACTGACTTGAACCGACCTGACCTGACCCGACCTGAACTGACTTGGAACCGACCTGACCTGGACCCGACCTGACCTGGACTTGAACCGACCTGACCTGGACCCGACCTGACCTGACCTGAACTGGACCCGACCTGACCTGACCTGAACTGAAGGAGCTTTTTCCGTGTTTTCTCTCTCGAGGCTCAAGACAACTAATGACCCATTTTAGGTCAACTCTGAGTTCCTCCATTGTCCTTCTCTCATTTTCTCTCATCTCTTTTTTTTACTCCCATTAAATTCTCTTTTTTGTTTCTCTTCCTTTTCTATTTTTTAAGAGAGTTTCCTTCAACATTTGTGCCTCTCTTATATAGCTTCTGTGGCAGCCTTCCAACTCTCTCTCTCTCTCTCTCTTCCTTCCAAGCTTCTTATTGTTTCTCTCTTCCCTCTTTCTTTCTTTCTTATTCTTCCTAGTGGCTCATGTGCCCTCCTCCACCTCACACAATAAACAGATTTAATCGGTTAGGTTAGGTTAGGTCAGGTCAGGTCAGATTGTTAGGTCAGGTTAGGTTTAGGTTAGGTCAGGTCAGGTCATGTTATGTCAGGTCAGGTCAGGTCAGATTAGGTTAGGTCAGGTTAGGTTTAGGTTAGGTCAGATTAGGTTAGGTTAGGTCAGTTAGGTTTAGGTCAGGTCAGGTCATGTTATGTCAGGTCAGGTCAGGTTAGGTTAGGTTTAGGTTAGGTTAGGTTGGATTCATACGTAACAATAACAATGACTTCAGTAATCACAAGTTTAATTCAAAAGAGATTTTCAATGTATGTATGTATGTATGTATGTATGTATTATATGTACATACAGTCACTCACACTCTTCCCACCAAACTGACAGCACTGTTTCTCCCCCACAGTGAAGAACGGCACCGTAGCTGTGTCGGCCGAGGAACAGCACAAACAGCCTCACCAACAGCGGGACCCAGAGGACCAGTGGAACAAACACCAGGAGAGAAAAACATATACATACACCACCTCAGGTAAACAAACACACAAACACCAGGAGACAAAAACATACACATACACCACCCCAGGTAAAACAAACAAACAAACACCACCTCAGGTAAACAAACACACAAACACCAGGAGAGAAAAACATATACATACACCACCTCAGGTAAACAAACACACAAACACCACCTCAGGTAAACAAACACACAAACACCAGGAGACAAAAACATACACATACACCACCCCAGGAAAACAAACAAACACACACCCTATGATTACACCTCAGTCTAATCTACGCCAGTCTACGCCAGTCTACCAGTCTATATATAACCTGTTACTCTACCAACCCCCTCAGAGGATAATCAGTCAATTTGTATCTAAGAAAACTATCCTCAGCCAGCCACCGCGTCCTTAGCAACCGCCAACCTCCTGTGTACTGACGGTTGCTAAGGACGCTACAAAGTCTTCATGATGTTACGTGTAGGATGTAAGGAACACTAGGATAAGGGTATAAGGAGCACTAAGATAAGGAACACTAGGATAAGGATATATGAACACTAAGATAAGGGTATAAGGAACACTAAGATAAGGGTATAAGGAGCACTAAGATAAGGAACACTAGGATAAGGATATAAGGAACACTAAGATAAGGGTATAAGGAACACTAAGATAAGGATATAAGGAACACTAAGATAAGGAACACTAGGATATGATATAGGAACACTAGGATAAGGGTATAGGAGCACTAAGATAAGGATATAAGGAACACTAAGATAAGGAACACTAGGATAAGGATAAGGAACACTAGGATAAGGGTATAAGGAGCACTAAGATAAGGATATATGAACATTAAGATAAGGAACACTAGGATAAGGATATAAGGAACACTAGGATAAGGATATAAGGAACACTAAGATAAGGATATAAGGAACACTAAGATAAGGAACACTAGGATAAGGATATAAGGAACACTAGGATAAGGGTATAGGAGCACTAAGATAAGGATATAAGAACACTAAGATAAGGAACACTAGGATAAGGATATAAGGAACACTAGGATATGGGTATAAGGAGCACTCAAGATAAGGATATAAGGAACACTCAAGATAAGGAACACTAGGATAAGGAATATAAGGAACACTAGGATAAGGATATAAGGAACACTAAGATAAGGATATAAGGAACACTAAGATAAGGAACACTAGGATAAGGATATAAGGAACACTAGATAAGGATAATGAGCACTAAGATAAGGATATAAGGAACACTAAGATAAGGAACACTAGGATAAGGATATATGAACACTAGGATAAGGGTATAGGAGCACTAAGATAAGGATATAAGAACACTAAGATAGGAACACTAGGATACGGGTATAAGGAACACTAAGATAAGGATATAAGGAACACTAAGATAAGGAACACTAGGATAAGGATATAAGAAACACTAGGATAAGGATATAAGGAACACTAAGATAAGGAACACTAGGATAAGGATATAAGGAACACTCAGGATAAGGGTATAAGGAGCACTAAGATAAGGATATAAGGAACACTAAGATAAGGAACACTAGGATAAGGATATAAGGAACACTAGGATAAGGGTATAAGGAGCACTAAGATAAGGATATAAGGAACACTAAGATAAGGAACACTAGGATAAGGATATAAGGAACACTAGGATAAGGGTATAAGGAGCACTAAGATAAGGATATAAGGAACACTAAGATAAGGAACACTAGGATAAGGGTATAAGGAACACTAAGATAAGGATATAAGGAACACTAAGATAAGGATATAAGGAACACTAAGATAAGGAACACTAGGATAAGGGTATAAGGAACACTAGGATAAGGATATAAGGAACACTAAGATAAGGAACACTAGGATAAGGATATAAGGAGCACTAAGATAAGGAACACTAGGATAAAGATATAAGGAACACTAGGATAAGGAAAAAATATTACGTTTTTTAATAGTGATAATAGAGAAACAACAACAACGACAACAACAACAACAACAACAACAACAACAACAATAATAATAATAATAATAATAATAATATTAATAATAATAATAATAATAACAATAATAATAATAATAATAATAATAATAATAATAATAATAATAATAATAATAATAATAATAATAATAATAATAATAATAATAATAATAATAACAACAACAACAACAACAACAATAATAATAATAATAATAATAATAATATTAATAATAATAATAATAACAACAACAACAACAACAACAATAATAATAATAATAATAATAATAATAATAATAATAATAATAATAATAATAATAATAAGGTTTTCCTCCATGCGACAGAGTTCCACCTGGCTGTAGTGGAGGATGGTGGAGGTCATACTCATCCTTCTGGTGCTCACACTTCCACCTACTCCACCACCACGACGGTACACTTCACCACGACGGCACACTTCACCACCACGACGGTACACTTCACCACCACGACGGTACACTTCACCACCACGACGGTACACTTCACCACCACCTGCACCATCACTGACTGGCTCTCCACCTCCACCTCCACGTCCTCCTCCACCACATACTCCAGTAGCTGCTGCAGGGGGTGGTAGTGAAGATGAGAGAGAGAGAGAGAGAGAGAGAGAGAGAGAGAGAGAGAGTATTTAAGAAAACCACATTAGCGCAAAAGACATAACGACCCAGAACACTTTTCGGGTGAGAGAAGTGAGAGAATGAGAGAATGAGAGAATGAGAGAAGTGAGAGAAGTGAGAGAAGTGAGAGAATGAGAGAAGTGAGAGAATGAGAGAAGTGAGAGAATGAGAGAATGGGAGTGAGAGAAGGAAAGAAGTGAGAGAATGAGAGAAGTGAGAGAATGAGAGAAGTGAGAGAATGGGAGGAGGAGAGAAGGAGAGAATGAGAGAATGAGAGAAGTGAGTGAAACCTAACAGTGAAACCCCTAATAGTGAAACCTCTAACAGTGAAACCTATTAACAGTGAAACCCCTAACAGTGAAAACCCCTAACAGTGAAACCCTTAACAGAAACCTCTTAACAGTGAAACCTCTTAACAGTGAAACCTCTTAACAGTGAAACCCCTAACAGTGAAAACCTCTTAACAGTGAACCTCTTAACAGTGAAAACCTCTTAACAGTGAAAACCCTAACATGAAACCTCTAACAGTGAAACCCCAACAGTGAAACCCCTAACAGTGAAACCCTCTAACAGTGAAACCCTAACAGTGAAACCTCTAACAGTGAAAACCTAAAACAAAATATATTGGCCCAAGACTGTGTTTACCTATGACGTCACATATATTTTCCCCGCCATTTTTGTATTAATTCCTGATATAATGTTTATGATTTAGTTTAATTTATATAAAATGAAGAAAATAAGAAGATTTATGCGTACATAGATATATATATATATATAAATTACATAATAGAGTTATTTAGTGTTGTAGTGATGATAGAGAGAATCAAAGGGGCCTATTTTGGTACAGTGGAAGATCTAGTAACAGAGATTATAAAAGAAACCCTTGAGGAACCTTGAGGAGGCTTTGGGGAACCTTGGGGAACCTTGGGAGCGGGGAACCTTCGGGAACCTTGAGGAACCTTGAGGAGCCTTGAGGAACCTTGGGGAACCTTGGGGACCTTGAGGAACCTTGAGGAACCTTGGGGAACCTTGAGGAACCTTTGAGGAACCTTGAGGAACCTTGGGAACCTTTGAGGAACCTTGGGAACCTTGGGGAACCTTGAGAGCCTTGGGGAACACTAAAACCTTGAGAAACCTTTAGAAACCCATAGAAACCTCAAAATCCCTCCAAAAACCTTGGGGAAACTTTGAGGAACCTTGAGGAACCTTGAGGAACCTTGGAAACCTTGATATAAAACAATAACTCTCTCTTTTCTCATTATACGTCTTGGTGTGTACATATGATAACAAACTGTATATAACGACCTATTGTAGTGACCCTAATTGTCATCATCATTATTATTATCATTATTAATTACTATCATTATTAATTACTATCATTAACTAGTCTCACTATGGTTGAGCCTCAATAATTTACCACCAATAATTCAGTATATAAACATGTAAATTATCAAAGCATATCAGAGATTATAATTATAGGGATTATATATAAATGTTATTTGTCTCTTATATAAAACATGTGTGTAAAATTATACGTTTATTATTATTACCCAATTATTATACAGTGAAACCTCCTTATAAGGACTTCTCTCTATGTTGTTCGTTATATGGAGGTTTAATATCTAATGGTCCCTCGATATAAAGGAATTTCATGTTTATATTGTTCGTTATATGGAGGTAAGGTTGACCTCCACACAGTAAGAGGTGCTGACCTCCACACAATAAGAGGTAAGGGTGACCTCCACACAGTAAGAGGTAAGGTTGACCTCCACACAGTAAGAGGTAAGGGTGACCTCCACACAGTAAGAGGTAAGGTTGACCTCCACACAGTAAGAGGTAAGGGTGACCTCCACACAGTAAGAGGTAAGGTTGACCTCCACACAGTAAGAGGTAAGGGTGACCTCCACACAGTAAGAGGTAAGGTTGACCTCCACACAATAAGAGGTAAGGTTGACCTCCACACAGTAAGAGACAAGGTTGACCTCCACACAATAAGAGGTAAGGGTGACCTCCACACAGTAAGAGGTAAGGTTGACCTCCACACAGTAAGAGACAGACACACAGACAGACAGACAGAGAGACAGACAGACAGACAGAGAGACACTCACACAGACAGACAGACAAAGAGACAGACAGAGAGACAGACAGAGAGACAGAGAGACACAACACGTGGGAGGGACACAAACTACCCAACTGGCTGTAACACAATTGGGGAGGGACACAAACGTCTCCTGCCAACGTTTAGTGAAGTTTACATCAGGTAACTTAGTGGAGGGGGCAGGCCTCTCTCTCTCTCTCTCTCTCTCTCTCTCTCTCTCTCTCTCTCTCTCTCTCTCTCTCTCTCTCTCTAATCGACAACCAAACACACTAACAAACTCAGTCCTAAAATATTAACGAAACAAAGAGATGTGTTTGTTTGCTTGTTTATGTCCTAGCAGGTGTGTTGTGGGAGTCGAACCAACATACACTTAATGCCTCAAGTCAAGTCATTTCCGGGTGGTGTGAGGGCCTCCGGTAACACTATTGCCTTACATGTTTAACTGAGGGAAGGTTAACGAGGGTAACTTAGCCTCCCGAATTCACACACACCACACACCACACACAAAACACACACACACACACACACACACACACACACACACACACACACACACACACACACAGACGTCTCCAGGTACCAGTTCACATAATGTTATTCATAGGAGACTCTTAGTGACGACAACACTGGCTCCGTTATCTGCACCAGGGACGACCCCCACGACTACTTAGGAGGGAGGGGGTCGTCTGAAAGTATTGACAGGAAGGAGGGAGGGAGGGGGGTAGTTCCTTGGGTATTGAGAGGGGGGAGGGGAGGGGCAACCGACACTTTACTTGACCACCTTCACTTCCTCAACAGTAAAGTCAGGTACACATTCACAGCAGCTGGGGGTGACGTGTGGAGGAGCTCGTCTGGGGCACGAACTAGTGAACTTTAATCCAGGAGGCGAGAGATGTATCCACTGAGCCAGGCAGTAGAAGTGGTGATCATCCTCCCTGGTGAGTGTGTGAGGTAAGGACACACACACACACACACACACACACACACACACACACACACACACACACACACACACACACACACACACGGTTCCAAAGTGAGGATAAAACACCTTCCTATTTACGCCATAACATCTTCATTAAGGGGTCACGTCAGTTTCTTCACCCGGGTCAATATATTTATGGGTCAGGGTGTGTTGTGAGGGCATGCTTACAGTGTTACGGCCACGTAGTGTACAGTGTGGCGACCTGTGGTGTAATGATAAGCATGCTCGCCTCGCAAGCGATCGGACCCGGGTTTGATCCCCGTATTCCAGAGGTAATAGTTAGCCAGTGCAGTTGGCGAGTTGTCCGGTCTTCTCGGAGTTTTCCTTGACACTGGGTCATGCAGCTCGTTAACTCAGGGTGTGGCTGTTGTGTTGACGACAGCTTCTACACTTTAAACACTGGGTCATGCAGCTCGTTAACTCAGGGTGTGGCTGTTGTGTTGACGACAGCTTCTACACCTTAAACACTGGGTCATGCAGCTCGTTAACTCAGGGTGTGGCTGTTGTGTTGAAGACAGCTTCTACACCTTAAACACTGGGTCACGCAGCTCGTTAACTCAGGGTATTGAATTTATTTAATGTTAAAGACAGCTTCTGTAAACGCACAGGTCATGCAGCTCGTTAACTCAGGGTGTAGTTGTTGTGTTGGCGACAGCTTCTACACTTTAAACACTGGGTCATGCAGCTTGTTAACTCAGGGTGTGGTTGTTGTGTTGGCGACAGCTTCTACACCTTAAACACTGGGTCATGCAGCTCGTTAACTCAGGGTGTAGTTGTTGTGTTGGCGACAGCTTCTACACTTTAAACACTGGGTCATGCAGCTCGTTAACTCAGGGTGTGGTTGTTGTGTTGGCGACAGCTTCTACACCTTAAACACCGGGTCATGCAGCTCGTTAACTCAGGGTGTAGTTGTTGTGTTGGCGACAGCTTCTACACTTTAAACACTGGGTCATGCAGCTCGTTAACTCAGGGTATTGGCTGTTGTGTTGTGACAGCTTCTACACTTTAAACACTGGGTCATGCAGCTCGTTAACTCAGGGTGTGGTTGTTGTGTTGGTGACAGCTTCTACACTTTGAAACACTGGGTCATGCAGCTCGTTAACTCAGGGTGTGGCTGTTGTGTTGACGACAGCTTCTACACTTTAAACACTGGGTCATGCAGCTCGTTAACTCAGGGTGTGGCTGTTGTGTTGAAGACAGCTTCTACACCTTAAACACTGGGTCACAGCTCGTTAACTCAGGGTGTGGTTGTTGTGTTGGCGACAGTTTCTACACCTTAAACACTGGGTCACAGCTCGTTAACTTAGGGTGTGGTTGTTGTGGTGTTGGCGACAGCTTCTACACCTTAAACAAATTCACGCCTCGGTGGCCCTTGGACCAGCCGTTACACGAGGGGCGGCCATTACTGTTATAGTCATGGTGAAGTTAAAGCTATATGTGCCACCGTATGATATAAACACCCAGGAATTATTGAAACAAAAGACAAGCGGATCAGTTTACTTATATTTAGTGGATAAATGACTTAACAGGAGGAGGAGGAGGTCAGCCCTTCACCACCAGGCTCAGGGTAAACCTCACACTCAGGGCCAGGAGTTGGTGGGCGGAAAGGCCGGAGGCAAGACCCTCTCTCTCTCTCCTGCTGTCACACACACATGAGATTATTTGTGTGTGTCTCTCTCTCTCTCTCTCTCTCTCTCTCTCTCTCTCTCCTCTCTCTCTCTCTCTCTCTCACACACTCTCCTCTCTTGCTGTCAAACACTTTTGAGGATTTGTTTGTGTCTCTCTCTCTCTCACACATTACCCCCCTCTCTCTCTCTCTCTCTCTCTCTCTCTCTCTCTCTCCACACACACTGCCCCCCTCTCTCTCTCTCTCTCCCCACACCCCCCCCTCTCCTCTCTCCCACTCACTCCACCTTCCACTCGTTGACGATAACTGAACCTTTAGACATAATGTATTACCCCAGATAACCTAACCTAACCTAACCTAACCTAACATAACCTAACCTAACCTAACATAACCTAACCTAACCTAACATAACCTAACGAAACATAAACAATAATAATAACAACAACAACAACAACAACAACAACAACACCCCCTTCAATACCAACCAAATATACCTTTGTTTTACAGGTTAATACTTACATAGCGAGATAAAATGAACGAATATAATGAATGCCTGTAAAAACCAACCTACTATGGCTATTTCTTTGTGAATGAATAATAGGTCTTCTATCTAAATGGAAATAAGACGTTAACTAGTGAAGTTATTGCCCAGCCACCGCCCTATCTGGCCAAAATTACATTGGCAATTTCTCAGCGGCCAAGAACACTGGAGGGGTGAGGGAGGTGAGGGGGGTGGGGAGGGGAGGTGAAGGGGTGAGGAGGTGAGGGGTGAGGGAGGGAGGGGGGGGAGGGGGTGAGGGAGTGAGGGAGGGTGGAGGGGAGGGGGGGGGGGGGGGGTGGGAGGTGTGAGGGGGTGAGGGAGGTGGGGGGTGGGGAGGGAGAGGTGGAGGGGGTGAGGGAGGGAGGGGAGGGGGGGGGAGGGAGGGGGGGAGGGGGTGGGAGGGGGGGGGAGGGGGTGGGGAGGGGAGGTGGAGGGGTGGGGAGGGGAGGGGGAGGGGAGGGTGGGGAGGGGAGGGGGGAGAGGGAGGTGAGGGGTGGGAGGGGGTGGGGGAGGGGGAGGTGGGGGGGGTGGGGGGGTGGGAGGGGGGTGAGGGAGGGGAGGGGTGGGGAGGGTGAGGGGAGGGGAGGGGGGGGAGGGAGGTGAGGGAGGTGAGGGGGGTGGAGGGGAGGGAGGGGAGGGTGGGGAGGGGGGTGGGAGGGGAGAGGGGTGGGAGGTGAGGGGGGGTGGGAGGGGAGGGGGGGGGGGGAGGGGGTGGAGGGGGGGTGAGGGGTGGAGGGGGGTGGGGAGGGGAGGGGGTGAGGGAGGGAGGGGGTGGGAGGGGGTAGGAGGGGGAGGGGGGGGAGGGTGGGGGGGGTGGTGAGGGGGTGAGGGGGTGAGGGGAGGGGAGGTGAGGGGGGGTGAGGGGAGGTGAGGGGGGGTGGGGGGTGAGGGAGGTGAGGGGTGAGGGAGGTGAGGGGGGGAGGGGTGGAGGGGGTGAGGGGGGAGAGGTGAGGGGGTGAGGGGGTGAGGGGGTGAGGGAGGTGAGGGAGGGTGAGGGGGAGGTGAGGGAGGGGGAAGGGGAGGGGGGAAGGGGAGGTGAGGGAGGGAGGGGAGGGAGGGGAGGGTGAGGGAGGGGTGAGGGGAGGGAGGGGAGGTGAGGGAGGTGAGGGAGGGAGGTGGGAGGAGGGGAGGGGGGTGGAGGGGGAGGGGTGAGGAGGAGGGGTGAGGGGAGGTGAGGAGGTGAAGGAGGTGAGGGGAGGTGGGAGTGGGAGGGAGGTGAGGGAGGAGTCAGTCAGGAGTCACCCCCTCGCCCCTCAGGAGTCACCCCGCCCTCAGGAGTCACCCTCCGCCCTCAGGAGTCACCTCCGCCCTCAGGAGTCACCCCCGGCCTCAGGAGTTACCCCGCCCTCAGGAGTCACCCCCGCCCTCAGGAGTCACCCCCCCTCACGAGTCACCCTCACCCCACGAGCCACCCCCACCCTCAGGAGTCACCCCCGAGTCACCCCCCCCTCAGGAGTCACCCCCTGACCTCACGAGTCACCCTGCCCTCACAAGTCACCCCCGCCCTCAGGAGTCACCCCTCACACTCACGAGTCACCTCCTCCTCCAGGGATCACACCTCCTCCAGGGGTCCCTCCTCCTCCAGGGTCGCCCTCCAGGGGTCACCTCCTACAGGGGTCACCCTCCTCCTCCAGGGGTCACCCTCCTCCTCCAGGGGTCAGCCTCCTCCTCCAGGGGTCACCCTCCTCCTGCAGGGGTCACCCTCCTCTCCAGGGGCCTCCTGGGTCACCCCCTCCTCCTCCAGGGGACACCCTCCTCCTCCCGGGGTACCCTCCTCCACCCTCCTCCTACAGGGGTCACCCTCCTCCTCCAGGGGTCACCCTCCTCCTCCAGGGGTCAGCCTCCTCCTCCAGGGGTCACCCTCCTCCTGCAGGGGTCACCCTCTTCCTCCAGGAGTCAGTCTCTTCCTCCAGGGGTCACCCTCCTCCTGCAGGGGTCACCCTCCTCCTGCAGGGGTCACCCTCCTCCTCCAGGAGAGACAGCATCGTACGCCTACTTGAGTCCTCGCCTTGTTTATCCCACATACGTCACGGGTATTGGCAGAGCTCCGCCGTGTTTACAACGCTAAGGGGACGCTTATTGCACCCCGGCCCGGTGACTGATGGTGCGGGGGGGACGGAATTAACGGTGTCCCCTCCCCACTCTTATCTAGTTTCTTCCGATGGTAATGGTATTGTTGTTGTTGTCATCTGTCTTCGTCGGTGATGTCGTTGTTTCATGTTATTGTGGTCAGGTCATAATATTTACCCCACCTAATATTATTATTATTCCTGTTGTCTGAGATGTTTATGTAAGGCAGCAGCTGTGTGTTACTGTCACCGTCTGAGTATTACCTGCACGTCTTTATATATGACACAGGTGGGCATTACTGTACACCTCTTACCACACACACACACACACACACACACACACACACACACACACACACACACACATCACACACACACATGTCACTTCCCAAGCTAATAAATTTTACGAACTGGCAACCACAGTCCGATCAGTCGCTGCTGTATGTGAAGCTTGGCAAATTGTTCCTGAAACTTGCCATATTGAGGGATGTCAACTCTTTCATCACCTTCGTTCACATGGACGTGGGGGAGGGGTTGACCTCTTCTGTCAAGATGAACTACGCCCACCACCGCCCACCACGCCTGGATGTTCAAGTCCCAGCAGATGTGGAGGCATTATGGGTACGGGTTGCGCCACGGGCCCACCCGCGCCCCACCGCTTCTCTCATATACTGTGTGGCATACCATCCACCTCACTCACCCACCAGAGACACTCTTATCAATCACCTCAGACCACCTCAGAGGTAGGTACCCATGTGCCAAGCTGCGGGGATTATAACGAAATTAACACCACTGATATCCAGGACCAACTGTCACTATCACAAGTTGTGAACTTCCCCACACACGGTCAAAATACCCTTGACCTTATCTTAACTGACTTAGCGGACCAGTACCAACCACCTCAACCAATGCCTCCTATCGGGTGTAGCACACACCTATCAGTGCTCTGGTCCCCAGCTGCCACTACCAGCCAAGTACAGAGACCCTACATCAAGACCTACAGGCCGATTACTGACTCTGTAGTGCGTCTCTTCGGGCAGTGGATAGTTCACCATCCCTGGACTGAAGTACTTAGTGTGGATGACGTGGACACCAAATGGATAAATTATACCAACACCACCACGGAGGCTCACCACCACTTCTTCCCCGAGAAGTCCGTCAGATCTCACCCAGCTGACTTGCCCTGGATCACACCTCCGATCAAAAGACTTATGCAGCAGAGAGACAGAGCCTTTTATCTCAATGACCACATCCGCTACAGGTTCCTTCTCTCCTTGATCATCGCGAAATACGCACCTGTCCGTGCCTTAAGCGCTCGAGGGCGCATGATGGGCATATGTTCACGCCTACATTTCATACAAGCTATTAATAAATTGTTAATTGTACTTATTATATTATTATTGTTCTTAGTTACTTAGGTTAATTGTATATTTATGTATGTTATTAATATGCATCATTGTCTTACTCTGTTAAGTCAACTCAATAGTAGTATTAATTAATTATATAAAATATCTAGCAAATGTTCTAGATCACGTGATATGAGACGCGCTCCTCGGCGGCGTGCCCACGCCTCCCAGTAGCGAAAAACCGTGGCATAGGGTAGACGTGTCCATTCGTTCTCTAGCCTTGACCCTTGTCTAGTGCCTTGTCCAGTCCTCTGCAATGCCCTAGGGGTATCAGGTATTAGTGACACGTTTAGTTAGGCCTAGGAAGGGATCCTGGTGGTAAGGAATCTCCTGTTTGGTAGGAAATAATCATTTTGTAGTGATTGTTGTATATATATATATATTTCGTATGTCTGTGTAATATAGTTATGTTAAGTAATATTCGTTTGGTCTAACTCCTTACGGTATATTTTCACCCTTCCGGCATCACTCTTATTTTATTATACAATTACTTATTCCCTTAAATTCATGTTTGCTAGTCATTACTCCCTTTAGAACATAAATTGAATTAATTAATTATCTTCCCTTTTGTGATTCACTTATTTCAACTTGTTCATACTTATTCAAGTACATTTAGTTGAGTAGGTTTTTTGTGGGGATAATTATTGCCGTGTTCCCTATTTGTTCCTTTATTTGTTAATAACTTGGGGTAGGTTTCACTCCCCAAGTATAAAGGGTAGTGGGATCGCGACACACCGCAAAGAAGTCTCACTACCCAACCAAGATGCAACACCTGAAGCAGACCCACATCAGTCAGTGGTATGGTAAGCTTAAAGAACTCTGTGGACTAAACAATGAGACACCCCCCTCCCCTTCCTTAGCAATTTCACTAATGTTGACGCAGCTGAGTAATCAAACAACCATTTCACTACTATATGCCAGACGCTCCCTCTGCTTGATCCAACCAGTCTCCCTGCTTACCTACTACCTCTTTCCCACTGACTTAGTAGAAGAATTTGAAGAAGCAGAACGTCTGGAAAAACTGACGTTCAGGCGCTCCACCACCCGCATTCACTTACCAATGAAACTCTAGGAATTCTCCCCGGAAGTAGCTAAACTCCTCTGCTCCAACATCAATGCTTCCCTCAACCAATCCAGATGCCCAGCTGACTGGAAGACCTCATATGTGTCACCAGTGCCCAAGTCAACCAGCAACACAATGCTTAAATGAGTTACGATTCATTGCAATCACCCTAATACCCAGCTCAATCTGTGAAAGTTTCGTGTTTGACTGGGCCAATGCTGATATTGCAGGCGCCATAGATCCTCAGCAGTTTGGCAATATGAAAACTTCCTCCACCACTCACTGTCTTGTCAGCCTTCTCGACTACATATACCGCCATCTGGAGAAACAAAAGAAGTCTGTGGCTGTCGCCTTCATTGACTTCATCAAAGCATCTGACCTAGTCGACCACAATTTAATCATCAACAAAGCTATCAGCCTCGGACTTCGGAGAAGTCTTATACCATGGCTTAGAGACTTCCTTCGTGAGCCGTACGCTTCCGAGGGGCTGTCTCCCTTTTCAGTCACTCGCCTGTGGCGTCCCCCAAGGTACCAAGATGGGACCACTCTGCTTCCTTAAGTTTATCCATGATGCCCCAAGAGAAACCTCTGCTCGCTGGAAATATGTCGACGACTCCGCCTTTGGGATCAGTGTCAATAACTCGGCTCCCGACTATACCGCCCTCCAGGATTTATTGAACAGTCTCTAAAATTGGGCCACCAAAAACCACGTCACCATCAACCATACTAAGACCATGGTTATGCACATCAACCTCTCCTCCGACCTTGTCCCACCTCCCTCCATTACTTTGGGCCCCAACACAGTCCAGGTTGTGGACTCCACTAAGATCCTCGGCGTCACTATAGCTAACAAACTATAGATAAAAATCCTCCAGTTTCCGTCTCCACCTCCACCGCCGACTCAAGTCCCTCGGAGTTCCTGCGCCCGAGCTCCTCAGTGTTTAGTCAACATTCATACTTCCCAAGCTCACTTATGCCTCCCCTACCTGGTCTTCCTCCCTAAATGCCACACAATGTAAACACCTTTAAAAAGTGCAAAAGAGGGCGTGCAAGATTATTCTCTCCTCTTCCTACTCCACATAGCAAGAAGCGCTCAACACACTGACCCTCTCAGCTCTCTCTGACCATCACCACGTCCTCATCTGCAAATTTGGCGAGAAGCTTCTTCACCATCCTCGACACTGGCCCCTACTTCCACCCGAGATCCCCCTTCGTCCGCGAATTGCTGTTCAATATCACAATCGCATCCAGTCCATACGAGCACGTACTGATTGCTATAAGAACTGCCCAGTCCCAACCATTGTAAAATTTATCAATAACTTGTAATCAACCAGTGTATTCACTCCCAGTCAATCTTACTTTTGGGCACTGTCACCATGTTGAAATGCCCTGTAGTATAACCTTCTCCCCACCTAGTTATTATATATCATTTTGTATCACTTATGTTACTTGTATATTATTTGTCAATCAAGTGTTCCATTCCCCAATTATGTAACTGTATATTTTCAGCCTTTTGGCCACCATGCTTTTTCAATAAACCGTTAATTATTATTATTAGTAGTAGTATTAAACACACGCATGCACACACACACACACACACAC
>NW_024724693.1:1241549-1329049 GCF_018991925.1 Homarus americanus
GGGGCTCAGGTCACACTCGGGGCTCAGGTCACACTCGGGGCTCAGGTCACACTCGGGGCTCAGGTCAGGTCATTAGGTGTTCACTTGTTGAGGTTGTAAACACTAGTTAGGTAGCCTTTGCTTTATGAAACACAGATAACGATGAGAAATTCTATCTGAGGAATATATGAGAAATATATATCACCTTTTATCGGATAAAGTGAGAGACAAGCTTACAGAGACACATGATGAGTGGCTGTAGAGTGAGAGACAAGCTTACAGAGACACATGATGAGTGGCTGTAGAGTGAGAGACAAGCTTACAGAGACACATGATGAGTGGCTGTAGAGTGAGAGACAAGCTTACAGAGACACATGATGAGTGGCTGTAGAGTGAGGAGTGAGAAACAAGCTGGCGCCTCACAAACTCCCGTCATCATCACGCCCCGAGAATCATAAAATAACCTTCAACGATTTAAGGGTAAACTATAGTACCGTGTGTGTGTGTGTGTGTGTGTGTGTGTGTGTGTGTGTGTGTGTGTGTGTGTGTGTGTGTGTGTGTGTGTGTGTGTGTGTGTGTGTGTGTGTGTGTGTGTGTGTGTGTGTGTGTGTGTGTGTGGCGGCGAACGTCCTAATGATCTAACTATTTGAGGGCGTGAGAGGAGAGAGAAAGAAGGAGTAGAGAGAGGTAGAGGTAGAGAGGTAGAGGTAGAGAGAGAGGTAGAGAGGTAGAGGTAGAGAGGTAGAGGTAGAGAGGTAGAGGTAGAGAGGTAGAGGTAGAGAGGTAGAGGTAGAGAGAGAAGCAGTGAGTGATGGTACAAGGGTCAACACGGGATGCTAGGTTGTCCCGCCCCCAGACTCGTATATTTATGGTGTGTAGGGTGAAGCTGTAGGGGAGAAGACTGTCAGGTGCTACGGCTGAGGTGTGAGGGTGAGAGGTGAGGAGGAGAGGTGAGGAGGAGAGGTGAGGAGGAGAGGTGAGGAGGAGCAATGGTAGGAGAGGTGAGGAGGAGAGGTGAGGAGGAGCGATGGTAGGAGAGGTGAGGAGGAGAGGTGAGGAGGAGGAGAGGTGAGGAGGAGAGGTGAGGAGGAGCGATGGTAGGAGAGGTGAGGAGGAGAGGTGAGGAAGAGGCACTGTGACTAATCCTCGACTAACACAGAGGAGTGGCGACAATTACTATACGTTGAGGTTGACCTTGACCAGTGAGATTAACCTTGAAGTCTGACCCCGTGACCTACCAGAGAAGGTTATGGGGTCACACACACACACACACACACACACACACACACACACACACACAAGACAACCCCCATAGTATACAGTACAAGGGGCCCGTGTGACTAGTGCTTGCTGCCACCAATACATAACAGAGAGCAGACCGACGGCCAGACATAATCGTATTAAACTGACAAATTACGATGATAAATAAATAAATAAATAAATAAACAGCTAGACTAGAGTGTTGGGTGTAGCAGGGTACAACACGCCGTTAGCTCCTCTCTAAAGAACACGGTTAATTAGGATGGTAGAGTGAGTGTTTGTCGTGTAAGGTGATGACATGAGGTGGTGGCACTCCGCGTGAGCTGGTGGGCGGGAGGCGAGATACTGAAGTGTGATGTGTACAGCTGAGATACTTACGATATATTGAACTGTGTTACTGTAGGAGACTGGAGTATAAACACAGGTTCGAATCCCATTTATATACCGTTTCCCCTCTCCCGATGTGCATTTGTTTTCCTAAATTTCAAGCATTCTCGACCTTATGAATCTTTCCACATATAGCCTTTCGTGTGTTTATCTCGCTATAATGTAACAAGTCTATCTGTCTCATTTCTGTATGTGTGTCTGTGTGTGTAAATCATTTATTTTGTGTTCTGCAGAGTGACATAGAGGAAATATGTGATAAAAGAGACAAACAGGAAATGAAAGAAGAAAATCGATGATGTATGGAGTGACTGCTGACCGACCTTCACACGATCCCTTAAGTACACAGTGAGGAAATTGGCTGTGAGATAATCCCTCTCTTTCTTGCCAGCCAGCGAGTATGTGTGAGTGTGTGAGAGTTGGGGAGTGAGTAAGTTAATGAGTGAGTGTGAGTGAGTTAAAGAGTGAGAGAGAAAGAAGCATGGTAATCAACCTTGCACACTATCGTCACTACCACCCATCTTCAACACGGCCAGACTTCAATTCCACAATATTAAAAGAAACAATTATGTCGTCACGAAGTACTGAACTAACATTTGTGTCGGTCAGCCCCTTGTGTACGAGGATGGCCGGCCCAAGGGCCTCCAAGGCGTGAATTTGTTTAAGGTGTAGAAGCTGTCGCCAACACAACAACCACACCCTGAGTTAACGAGCTGCATGACCCAGGTTTAAGGGGTGTAGAAGCTGTCACCAACAATCACACCCTGAGTTAACGAGCTGCATGACCCAGGTTTAAGGGGTGTAGAAGCTCTCACCAACAACCACACCCTGAGTTAACGAGCTGCATGACCCAGTGTTTAAGGTGTAGAAGCTGTCGCCAACAACCACACCCTAAGTTAACGAGCTGCATGACCCAGAGTCAAGGAATAGTCCGAGAAGACCGGACAACTCGCCAACTGCACTGGCGAACCATTACCCCGGAACACGATCCACAAATCGACTAACATCCAGGTCCCCAATTACTGCTGGGTAGACAGAGGCAAATGGCGTAAAAAAAATTTGCCCATAGTTTCACCCTGCCCGAGGATCGAACCCAGGCCCGCTCTCTTGATTGGCGAGCATGCTGACCATTACACCACAGGTCGCCACATACATAAATACATACATACAGTGCATGCATGCATACATACATACCTACATACATACATACATACATACAGTACAGTACAGTACAGTACATAAATACATACATACATGCATACAGACACAGACAGACAGACAGACAGACAGACATACATATGAGGACCTCCTCTACATCACACTGCTTGGTGAGCTTTCTGGATTTTCTGCACAAAAACTTGCAGAAACGTAAGACATCACTGGCCGTTGCCCTTGTGGACTTCAGGAAGGCCTTTGACCTTGTTGATCACTGCACTGTTATCAACAAGGCTATTGCACTAGGGCTGCCCACCAACCTGGTCTCATGGTTCACTGATTTCTTGAGTGGACGTCGCCAGGCAGTGAGGTATCAGGGCTCGGTCTCCACATTCCAACACCTCACCGGCGGTGTTCCCCAGGGGACCAAGATGGGACCACTGTGCTTCCTCATCCTGATCAACGACGCTCTATCGGACACTCCTCACAGGTGGAAGTACGTGGATGACTGCACTGTGGGGGGTTTCAATGGACAACACCGCACCAGACTACTCATCGCTACAAGGCACCCTGGACAGACTACAGGCATGGACTACGGAGAACAAGGTCACCATCAACCACACCAAAACCGTAGTCATGCACATCAATACCGCCACCACTCCAGTGCAAGCCCCAGCAGTCACAGTGGGTGCCCATCCTCTCCAGCTGGTGCAGTCTGCCAAACTCCTGGGTGTAACTATAGACAACAAACTTGACTGGAAGGCCCATGTAAATAACACAGTCAAGGCAGCCTCGTACCGTCTCTACGAAGACTTAGGTCACTTGGGACACCCACGCCAGAGCTGAGGACCATCTACAACGCCTTTATTCTCCCCAAACTAACGCATGCGTCACCAGCCTGGTCGTCTTCTCTCAACTCCACCCAACAACGTCAGCTAGAGAAGGTACAGAAAAGGGCTTGCAGAATCATGCTCGGCGCAGAATACTCCGGCTACACCAACGCTCTGTCCACCCTGGAAATGCCATCCCTCAGTGACCTCCACCACCAAGCACTGGAAAGGTTTGGCCGTGGACTACTGCACCACCCTCGCCATCGCCACCTCCTGCCACCTGCAGCCCCCCACCAAACTCGCGCAGTCCGCCACTACAACAAAATTCAGCCCATAAGAGCCCGCACCGATAGATATAAGAACAGCACCATCCCATCTATTGTTCAAATAATAAACAACTCCTGATTTATGTACTGTACAGCCCTGTAAATGTATTGAACGTATATTATTATGTCTAAATCACATGTAAGTCTGTATATTTTCAGCCACCTCCTGCAACTCTATTAATAAACCGTTTATTATTATTATTATTTACATGCATACATACATACATACAGTACAGTACAATACATACATACATACATACATACATACATACATACATACATACAGTACAGTACAGTACAATACATACATACATACATACATACATACATACAGTACAGTACAGTACAATACATACATACATACATACATACATACATACATACATACATACAGTACAGTACAGTACAATACATACATACATACATACATACATACATACATACAACACTTAACAAACACTATAGAGGGAAAACAAAAGACAAGCAAGAGATTAATGACTAATAAGATAAACACAAAGATACTCTGGTAATGAGGAGCGGGAAGAGTAATTAGAGATTATTGATGAATAATTAACAAGAGGCAGTAAAGGGGTTATGAGTCTCGTTAATTTAGTGAATATTATTGTACTTAATGTAGTGAGTACCGTCTTCCCTAATGATGAGAAATGTTAAAGTATTTCAGTAACCTCATGTGTGTGTGTGTGTGTGTGTGTGTGTGTGTGTGTGTGTGTAGACGTTGAGTACAGTATAATCCCCAGCCATCACAAATCTTATTTTTTAAGTAATATTATTAACCAGGAGAAAATGTGAGGAGAGGCGAGAGATTTTAATGTTTTTTTTCTGATTGATCATTTATCAGAGGAGGAGGATGGTGATTTATTTCAAAGTAAATAAACCGAACAAGTAGACGCACCAGACACGTGAACTCCAACACAGTCTGTCCACCCTGTCAGTCTGAGGAAGTCATTACACAAGACCCTATAATTCACTCCAATAAAGCCCTATCGCTATTATTTTAGTTTTGGTCATCCGGAGAATCGGTTAGGTTAGGTTCGGTTATTTGGGATATCTAAATACTGGAGTGACCGAAACTAAAAAGTTACCGCCCTGTGAGCTTGAAAATCCATTTATATAATTTTTATCCTCTTCAGCATGTTAAAGGTGTTATAATACAGTAACTGCCGGTAGGGTCATTGACCTGCGCCCTGCCTTGTAACACTAATAAATGACTGGCGGATTAAAAAAAAAATCCACTGATATTTTAACACACCGCTACACACTGTTACATCCTGTTACACCCTGTTACACCCCGTTACTCATACTTGTGGAAAAAGTTGAGTGTCTTTTATTACGACGTTTTAACAGTCGCTTCTGACCTATACTGAGCAGACCTAACAATTAAGCATCCGAGCCAGTTCATGCCCAGTATCTGCCAGAGACGTGACCGACCGCCCAAGCGGCTAACGAGCCGATCTGTGGTGAAGAGGATAAAAGTAAAAGTTTACCTCAATGTAATACTTTTAACACAAACTATGATTATTAAGTGCATGTTTTGCTTGAGCTGTTTTTTTTCAATTTAATTTTTCCACTTCCACCATTACAGCTTATATTGCTTCACAAAATAAACAAAAACTTTCCAGCTTCACTCATCCAACAGTCTCAGTAGACACTAGTGGACGCAGCCCTGTGTGTCCATAAACTAACAAGCTTCAGGAACATAGCCCCTTCTTTACAAGTTAGTACTACCTTAATACATTTTCTGAAAGTCAATTTTTACATTAAAATCATTATATATAATTGTTTTTATTAAGATACTTTAATAATAATTTAAATTCCCATCTACGGTAGGAAAAGTTAGGTCAGGTTATCAAAGTTTTTATTTTATTTAATATTATTTTTTTAGTATTTTACCTCACATTTTCCCTCGACTTAAAGCCCCAGCCACTTTACAAAACAACTCTTCATTACAAAAAAAAATACAAATAATACATAAACACCCTGCAAACATTTACCCAAGGATGTAACCAAAAGATATTGAACTATAAGTTATCCAATACAACAATAAATCATACAGTACCAACCTTTACTGTGGAGAAGAGATTTATCATGTGTTTCAGTGTCACTAATCCTCAAGACAACTGGTAGACCACAACACAATAATTCATATCTTACATTTCCAACTTTTTCTCTTCACTACTAAAATGTTGTCCACACATAACTGTATTCTTCACATTAATTAAGTCTGCTCTACGGTAACATTCACCATAATACACCATTATTCACTGAGTTATGTCCACCACTGTTAACACAAGGGGTCATAATAATGTGACGTGAAACAATTTAATTATTTTTCATCATATTTGACCTTCATAAGTCTAGTATGTAATATATTGTAAGTACTTTAGCTAAATAAGTTATATTTATGATATATAATTCAAATTAATCAGTCATAAATTAAGGATATTATATTATATTTATATCTCGCTATCTTCAATGTATTTAAATTAATGTTAAAATCATATTACGGATAATAAAAATGATTTACAATAATAATTCAATAATAATGATTTAAGTAATAATAAAAATAATAATAATAATATAATTATAATATTTATTCAGTACAATTATCATGCTAAATGTGGTTTAACATGTACTGTACTTTATATAGACAATGGAGGTATTAAGCTCGGGATTAGTTACTTCTTATTATGTCTACAGAAGTAATAGTAAAAGTTTTAAAGAAATATAACAAATATTATATTATACTTGATCAATACGAGACTGACAGATCACTTCAACAATACAATAATTCTGTGGTTATTGACATAGAAACTAACTCTCTTCTCATGTTATAACTTTATATTTAAGACATGAACTTAATTACCCCTGACCTGGTGATTCAAACATACTTAACTGTTCACATATATAAATAAAGTAGGTTAGTGTGAGGTTGGTAGTGGTTCACACAGTCAGCTGATGGTACGGCTGGCAGTCAGGTCCTGAGGCACCAACACTCACTAACTTAACTAACAACATGGTAAGATATCTGGATCTATGTTTATTTTGTTATAATAATATATGTTTACAGGGATATAATCCGTAATTAAACAAAATATAGAACAAATGAAGGTGATTTGGCATCAGCTCATAGACCACCGAGTAGTGAGGAGTATTAACAATGTTTTTATTTTTTATTTTCGTCTTTAATAATTTGTCTTAGTGTTTTTTTTATTATTATTTTATATCCCAAGAAACGGGTTAAGAAGAGGTGACGAAACGGGTTGAAAACTATGTTGATGAAACAGGTTGGTGACGAAATGGGCAGACCCCGTTTGCATCAATTGTGTGTTCCTAATTATTATACAATATGTTAATTATGGCTTTGACAAAAAGTCTGAAGAAAACTTTGTCTTACCATATTTTTTGGAGAACCTTTTGTAATAGTTAAGGACGATGACCCGGGCTATCCAGTCGCCTAAAGTAGTCCGTACAGAAGAAAACTTGTCATTACCTCAAGGATATCCAACACCAGGTGGATATCTTTCTTAAATTGGTCTTATCGTTTTGGTCATCCAGCGAAGTTGAATTAGGTTAAGTTAAGTCAGGTTAAGTTAGGCTAGGTTGAACTAACTAACTTAAATTCCAAAGATTCTTCAGAGAACCCAAACTAATATATTACCAGCTTGGTTGGTGTACCTGAGCCACATTAAATCATCACTGTCGGAGAAGCTTCTGTTACGTTAGGTCTGAAACACAGCACAAGTAAAGCGCCGACCTTATAATACAACAAATGCTGTAGTTCCTTGATGTTTGTTGGTACAGTAAGTATTGTTATTGTTTTTTATTAATGTAAGTTCTTGATAGTTTTTGTGTTTATTTAACGGAAGCAATAATGTGTATGAAGCATCAGTTGTCTCTTGGTGTACAGTACAGTAAACACGTCATGGTGGCATCCCTGGTAGCCCCCATCGTCAACGCTGTACATAAATGATCGAGATGAAAACGTGAGAAATAAACAATTAGTATACAGTATTTACAATTCCTCCACTGTTTTATTAGTATTCAAAAGGTAAGAAAGAAGTTTTCTTCAATAGAAAATGTTTGTCAATTTGTTCTTTTTCGTGAGTTGGTTTCATAAAGTATTACCTGCTCTGGGAGTGGTAGGTTAGGTGGGTTTTGTTGGTGTATCTTATGCAGTAAATCATAATACAGTATAATATAATACAGTAAAAGTCCAAAAATCCGGATGCCAAAAATCCGGACCACCCGAGAATCCGGACTTTTGGAAAACTAATTATTTTATTTTTATTTTTTTTTTAGCGGGCTTTTGTGTGTATGTGCGCATGCGTGAGCGCCACAGCTGCACAGCGACAACAAGCGACCACGTGGTCTCCACTTTAAAACGAGCAATCAAACTGTGACAACATACCGTATGTACTCATCTATAACCCCCCCCCCCCTCGTTTATCTGTCGACCCTGATTTTTTGACCAAGAAATCGTTAATTTATGATATTCCTCGTTTATAGTTCGACCCACGTTTTTGAGGGTAACAACAAAACCTTCAGTAAAAACGCTCTACGTCCTATAAACTGAAACACGAGTGCCGAAGGCAAATTGTTTACCATTTATTATTACAACACTTTACACTGAAACGCGGGTAGTTTCAACAAAAATATTGTATATTTCCATTCAAGTATTTATTCAAGTCAATTAGGAGGGAATATTATTGTAATACAACAGTTTTTTAACTAAACCATTCGAAAAGCGATTACGGTAACATCTTTTGAACGAAAGAAAGCGAAAGTCATTGTTTTCGTCACGATTTTATCCCACTTTCCACTTTAATACGTACGTAATTTCAGCAAAAATATTACATTTCCGTGAATGCATTATATCAAGCACAGTATGAATAGAACAATATTTTGAGTCCTACTCTTTCCATTTACAGATTACTGTACAAGCCCATAATAATGGCTCCTAAAGTAGATAAACTTCGTTGTGTGAAGAGAAAGAAGAACACGTTGAAATTGAGTGACAAACTTGAAATAATTAAGAAACTAGTACGTGGTGTGAGCAATACTGTTCTAATGGAAACATACGACATTGGAAAGTCTACAATTTATGATATCAAAAAGGCAAAGAATAAAATTCTAGAATTCACAGCTTTTTCATTAAAACTGCTCGTTTTGATAAATGAAGCATGCTATATTTGCTAATGAATAAACTATCAAAATGTACCTGTTCATCTCTTCTTTATTCCTCCTTAAATTTTAATTTTAAAAGTACTGCCTGAGAATCCGGAAAATCCGAAAATCCGGACCGACCCAATCCCCAAGCAGTCCGGATTGTTGGACTTGTACTGTAATAACATAAACTCCAAGTGTTTGTGTGTACAGTATAGACAAGGTGATGATGGTGCTCAGGCAGGCCGCTGTGTTGCCAAACTAATTAACCACTGAAGTTGCAAGTCATATTATTATTTGTTCTTTTATTGTTATATTATTATTATTAAAGTAAGAAAGAATAATTTATAGGGTGTTGTTGCTGTTGTTTGTGTATATGTGTGAAGCAGAATAGTGCTACTGATGTGTACAGTATAAAACGTTTAGACTCCTGCTGCTGCTCCTCCTGCTGCTGCTGCTGCTGCTCCTGCTGCTGCTCCTCCTGCTGCTGTTGCTGCTCCTCCTGCTGCTCACATAAACAAGATGACAGCCTCAAGAGGGTGGACGGCAGCTTCTTTTGTTCTCAGAAGTTTGCTACAACTCTGGTCTAGCTGCCAATTTACTTTTGCTAGAGAACTGGGTACTGTGCGCCTCAGCTGTGTAAACATAGGCAGCATAATGTGCACATATTGTACAGTTTAGTGGTGTGCTATGTGCGGCACAGGTTACCAGTGGTGGAGGAGCGATGATGAGATAAAGTTATGTTTTAAATCTTCATAGGAAGGGTGACAGTTGTGGAGGTTAAGACGCTTAGTGTTTGTTGGTTTATAAACACATGTGAACTAACACTCTTGTTGTTATATACTGTGTGTGTTCTGTAACAGTTTTGATGAAGACAAACTATTGTAATGTACTGTAGCTGCCCTGGGAAGTGACATACTGCATAAAAAAAGTTCAATTTGCAAATGTGGAAGTTTTTCATATTTGGCGGTAAGTATTATTAGTACGGTTCCGTAAAAGTAAAGAATCGGTATCATCAAGTAATTGTACTTATAGTTTTTTCTTTTACAGAATTCCTTCGACAGTTTGTTCAACCACCGGAAGTATCGCAACTTCTTCATCTCATTTTTAATTGTCCTTGTGCTGGCCGTCATACTTGTAGGCTCTGTACAGGTGAGAGCTGCTTGTCTTGTGTTAGGTTCTTATGTCAGCAGGTTTTGTAATATTGTAGTGTAGTGTAGTGCAGTGTAGTGTAGTGTAGTGTAGTGCAGTGTAGTGTAAACATAACTTTATCATTTGAACATTACTAGGGGTAGTAGCTACAGATTACTGCATTGTATTTGTAACCTGGCCAGAGTCAAGAGCCTACTGAATAATGTACAAACCTGTGACTTAAGAACTATTTGTCTATATGTTGCTGTGATTATTACGGTCATCTGTGAATTTTTATTGTCCAGTGAGATGATGGTGAGCATTAGTACCATCTTGTGGCAAGTGTTTGTATATTACAGTTCACTTGTTCTGTCATCTTACTGAGGCAGTGAGAGGAGGGAGCATTAAGTGAGTGTTACGGTGATAAACACAGAAGTAGTGATTGTAATGAGGATGTTTAGCTAATCATTGAATTAATCCCAGCTGCCGGTGTCTAGGCTGGGTCACACACCTGCTGGTAATATACTGTGTATCAGTCATCCTTTATTTACCTTAATTATATAGATAGTAGTTCTTTCAGGTAATTTGTGATAGTATTGTACTACATTAATTACAGTAATCCCTTGCCAACTATGAGAGAATTATAGGACATAACCCCACAGTTGTCGAGGGATTACTGTCCAACTATGAGTTTGTTTATCCTCTTCTTTGTTGTTGCAGTTGTTGAGTGTGGGGTTCACCTCAGGGCACCAGGATGCTCGCCTCAGCTTGGAAGCTTCTAGTCATTGGCAGGAGCTGGTGGTAGCTGGGGATAGTGCTCCCATCCCGACTAAGACCAGAAATGACTGCCACTACTTCAACTGTTTCAATGTGTATCGTTGTGGCCGCAGCGGGAACCAGCGCATGTCTGTGTGAGTTTACTTCCTGTGCTCATTACTGTTAATTATATATTGTATATGAACACCTGTACAGTATATACCTGATGCACTGGTGATATTGCTTCACTCTCAGAATGTATTAACCAAGATGTCAACGGTGAATAACTATGTTCCACCATTTTTGGTTCTTACCTTTTTCATGAACTTGGTTGTTGTTAAGACCCATCACAAGTTTTTTGGGGTGATCCTACACACATGAAAAGGTTCTCTTGGTGTAAAGTGGGAAGGCCTCTCTCTTCTCAAGTACAATTCATGTAAATCTGAATACAGTTATTGGAGTTTTGTGACTATTAGTATAAAATTATTTCTTCTATGACTAGCTGTGTGACTCAGTGTGCACAAAACTGGGGCAACAACATTATGTAACACAGATTGTTATGTAGTTTTCTTTGGGTATTTTACTGAATAAGATCTTGCCTCCAGTTTGTTTAGCAGCTGCCATGAGAAGGAATTATTGTTGTACATATAATGATATATAATTTAAGATTAAAAATATACATAAGTATTTAATACTTTTGTGTTTTAACTTGTATTTTTCCTTACCAGCATTACGATGGTTAAATATTACACTGTTTACTGAAAATACAAATGTAATCTTAGCTTGTAGTGCCTAAGGTATCAATCTATACAACACTAAGACATTACTGTTCTCCCTTTCATGAATTTATTCCCCGTACTGTCCCAACATAGACCTCATGGCTTAACTTTGTATACATAATGAAGTAATGTTTCAGTGTGGAGGTCAGGGATTCACTTACTGTACAGTGTGTGTGTGTGTGTGAGTGAGTGAGTGAGTGAGTGAGTGAGTTTGTTGGTTAGTAAGTTAATGTACCTTGCTGTTTTAGCTCTTTTTTTTTTTTGTCACTTTCTACACATCTTCCCCCGACCATAACCCCCCGTTCATGAGGTAACTGTATCCCTTTATTAACCTTCCACAATAGTCTACAAGGGGTAAAGGCAATTGATGGATGGTGTCACTTACGCTGATGCCTCACTCGCCAGGTATGTGTACCCCGTGGCTCGCTACGTGGACGAGGACCACGTGGCCATCAAGCCAATGTCTCGTGAGTTCTTTGAGGTTATTGACACCATCCTGAACTCTGAGTACTACACCCCCAACCCAGAGGATGCCTGTATTCTTGTTCCTCCAATAGACACACTCAACGAGAACAACCTGAGGAAGGACAAGATAGCTGAGGCTCTGGCCATGCTTCCTCAGTAAGTCTTGCTCTTCTTTTATTAAGTAGTACAGTAATATAACTCTTCCTCCAGTACCTTTGTGACAACACTTGAATGCTCTGTTATCGTACAGTACTTGTTCCTGCTCTGATGTAATAGTCACCAGACCATTTAATAGGAAACTGTCTTATTATTAGTTGTCACCATTTGCATATTTTTTTTTCTTAAAAAATATCAGAACTTTTGCTGTTAATTTTCATCAAATTCATCAGTGATTACTTAGTTAATAATGAGTACTGTTATTAATCACAATACCAGAGAGACTTTGTTTAATGAAGTGACAGTTGTTATAGGTTAAGTTAAATGTGATGTACAACAAATAATATGTAGTAAACATAAGAGACGAACAAGACCTTTCATAACATTTCACAGTTGGTCCGAAGGTGAAAACCATCTACTGTTCAACATGTTGCCGGGAACTCCCCCAGTATTTGACACAACACTCAACCTGGCACGAGGGAAGGCGCTCGTTGCCGGTGGAGGCTTTTCCTCGCTCACCTACCGCCGGGGATATGACATATCTCTGCCCGTGTACAATCCAGCTCATCAGAATTCTCCCGTGGGAAGAAAACCAATGTAAGTCAGATCAGACGTGGAAAGCTAACACCGCTAAACCCATTTATTATTGAAGACTAAACTGGTGGCACTGCACTGGCATATAACAACAACCAGTGTCTCAGTTTCAATTTATATTAAAAATTTTATTCTTTATGCCACTCACATTTGTGCCGGTAACTCCTTCACTATTGGAGGTCACTTTAATATTTTACTCAACAGAGAGAGAGAGAGAGAGAGAGATAGATCCATCATACCTAAGGAGTAAATTGGCACTAATGTCTCAGAGTTGCTTATATGATACTTCATCCACCAGTGTGATCAAAAGGACTTATTATCTGTCTATCCATTTATTCATACTCACTCTTGAAGCTAAATTATTTCTCCAGAAGAAATTTCAAGTTTTAGTATAAATAAATGAATATATTTTTGTGTATCATAGTACAGTATTATATGTGTGTGTGTCTCAGCAAACTTATGGTTGATCGACTCACCAACAGAGGTTCCCGGCGCTGGTTCGTGGTGTCATCACAGGTCAACATCCACCGTGACTACCGTGAGGACCTGGAGGCACAGCTTCTGGACAAAAAGTTACAGCGTGATGACTTACTCATTTTGGACAAGTGTCATCCCTACACTAACCTCACTGTCAGGTGCCACGGCTCTCAGGTGTTCTCTTACCCACAGGTGTTGAGGGTAAGATACTGTAATTACTGTACAAGATGCATAAAGGTGCGAGGATACAGTAGGCCTGGTGGGAGTATAAAAGTTAAAGATTATGTGAAAGTAATGAGCAATAAGTAAGATGGTTGACTGAAGATGATCAACAGAACAAAGAGTTGAGTAGTGAACCCTGGAGGAGATGGAACAACTTTCACTAACATAACATAACATGACTGTGGTGTTGTAGCAAAGTAAAGTATGTTGACTTAAGTTACTGATTGAAGAAGTATAGAGATGGATGGTAAAAAGGATTGTGGTCATTAATATTAAAAAGAGGTCAGAAGAAGGTTGAGTTAGAGGTAGGAACATGAAAGTGAATGTGAAGTAATGTACAGTTGTTAGATATAGAAGAGTGACACCTGTTTGTTATTATCTCTTGCTGCCAGTCGACCAATCATAACACTGGTATATCCTCATGGCTGAGTTTGGACCAATTAGCTGTAACTATATAGGCGGAACAGTCGTCTACAGTGAAGAAAATTCTGTCTTCTTTATTAATGATCAATACGTGAGGCTTTTTTCAGGAAGCCAAGTTTTGTTTGATTATTCGTGGAGGCCGCCTGGGTCAGAGTGCCTTTTATGATGCCATGCGTGCTGGCTGTGTCCCTGTGGTTGTGGCTGATGGATATGTGCTGCCATTTTCTGAGGTAAACTACACTTCATCCTTGTTGGTCTGTCACTAACCCTTTCTTAGTTTTTTTCTTCTCTTTTAACAACAGTATTACAGATGAGAAGTATTTCAATTGTTCTGTATGCAGTATATTTATTGTGTATATTAATACATTGATGTCTATATAACCAAAGTATATAAGTTGGTTACGTTCCCTTTAGGTGATAGACTGGCGGGAGGCAACGGTTCAGGTGTTTGAAGAGGACTTACCAACGATGATGGAGATGCTGAAGAAGGATGTGTCTCAAGAAAGACTCAGCCACATGCAACAACAGGTGAGGTGTACACTATGTGCTCACACCAGCCATGTAAAACAGGTGTGAGGTGTACACTATGTGCTCACACCAGCCATGTAAAACAGGTGTGAGGTGTACACTATGTGCTCACACCAGCCATGTAAAACAGCACTATGTCAGCCATGTAAAACAGGTGTGAGGTGTACACTATGTGCTCACACCAGCCATGTAAAACAGGTGTGAGGTGTACACTATGTGCTCACACCAGCCATGTAAAACAGGTGCTATAATGTTAGTTGTTAGTCTGTACCAGTGGCCCTTCATCACCTTCAGGAACTGTTATACATCAGATGGTACATGTGGTGTTACTCAGGCTGGTGATGTGCAGTACAGTTCATTTAGGTTAGGTTAGGGATTAACTGTATATTCCTGTTATTATATGAATGTAGAGGAATGTTTTATCCTATTGAGTGACGTTCTGCAGGTGTTGTGGTTATATGAAAGGTACTTCTCAACAATGAAAGACATCACCTTGACAACACTGAAGGTCCTCAATGACCGAGTGTTCCCGGCTCACCAGCAGTCGGTGCAGCAGTGGAACACCCACCTCGTGCCCTCCGCCGTAGACAACCCTCTCTTCCTGCCCATCACGGCCCCGGCTAATGAAGGGTTCACGGCAGTTATTCTCACCTACGATCGTCTGGAGTCGCTGTTTCAGGTATTTACTCATGATATCATTCAGGTTTATTTTGTAATTTAGTGTATGTTCAGCTGTGGATATATGATTTTCCTGTGTCAGTTGGTGAGAGATAGAGTATGTGAGAAACAAAATGCTGTTGCCCTTTATAACATATTGTACTGTACTGATGGCAGGCTTGACGGTTCAGTGGTTGACCATTTACATCATTATTGCTGGGGCATGTTTGAAAGATTGGCAGTAGGTTGTGTTTGTAGCTAAGAGAATGAATTGAATGTGATATTTTCTTTATTTCTGTTTTGTTCACATCCAATTATTGTGTGAATCATAATATTTATCACATGTTTGTTCACTTTGATATCTTGAGTGCAGAGTTATCAAGCCATAACATATATACTGTACTGTAGGTGGTCTTCACTCTCTTGGCCTTGGTGATGCAAGCGTGGAAAATGGTCGTCAAACAATAATGACGATGATAGCGAGTACCGATATTTTCGTTTCTTCCGCCTGTCTGAGGCTGACCAGAATCAACAACAATAAACTCACTCACCGATGGGTCGAGTCTGTCATGTATGTCTTACTTGCAGGTGATTCAGACAATGGTGCAGGTGCCCTCACTGTCTAAGGTGCTCGTTGTGTGGAATAACCAGAAGAAAGCTCCTCCACAAGGTTAGTCCTCACCTCAAGGTTGATGTTTTGTGTTTCTCTTGAGTTGAGAATTTATTGTTCTGACAGTGTTGTGGAACTGTCCTCTGGTGGAGTGTTTCAGTAGGTGTTGGTGTAGGATAAAGGCTTTTACCTCCTGTGTCATATAAGTTGCTGGAAAGGAGAATCAGTGAGGTTAATTACTGGTAAGAATAACAGGTACAAAGTCTTGTGGATGGGGTTTGAGTCAGGGTCAGGTGGTGTTGGGATCTTGATTGGTGAAGTGGGTGGAGAAAAGGCAGAGCTGGAGGTGAAAAGGTCAAGGAATGTGGTATTGAAGCTGGTGGCAGGCAAGAATCTGGTGAGTGTTGGGAGGAAGAAAAGGACAACTTGTGGGCTGAGATACTGTGTGACAAATGGCCAAAGGTTAGTGTTAATGATGATGGCAGAATAAAGGTTATCATGTCAGGTACTATAGGATGTCAAACATATACAGTGGAAAGATGAGTGTCAAATGTTACAAGTTTCCTCAACTGGCCGGCACAGTTCAGGATGTCGGGCACAATATCATTAATGACCTTTCACATCAAACCCACATTACATAAGGTTCTGAGTCATCAGCTAAAACTCTGTATAACCAACACCTGTACCTAGACTAGGAGAGTGTGATGGTGGAGGAGTGTTTGTTCTTCACCTCAGGGTGGCCAAACAGCCTTGTCCCACCATCTTGCTCTGTGGGGGCCAGGTCAAGTCATCAGGGTGGTCAGAATAAGGATTAGTGACTTTGTCTTACCAGTCAAGGGAGCATTTGGAAATGCAACATATAATACCCACTTCCCACTAAGGAGAAGTGTGTTAGTGATAGGAAGGGCATCTAACATTGTTTACCTTAATAAAGGAATCTTATTTTCCTCTTGTTTTCCAGCCTCCATGTGGCCCAAGATAAATGTGCCGCTAAAGGTGGTTCAAACACGAGAAAATAAGCTGAGTAACCGCTTCTACCCTTATGAAGAGATTGAGACTGAGTGCATCCTTGCCATAGACGACGACATTAACATGATGACAGCAGATGAATTAGAGTTTGGTTACCAGGTATGACTTAGTAAACACTCATTAACTCCCCCATAAAACACTCATTAACTCCCCCATAAAACACTCATTAACTCCCCCATAAAACACTCATTAACTCCCCCATAATATTCCCTGTACTGTACTATAGTATATAAGTCCGGTCAGTAATGTCTGATGATCTGCTTACTTTCAGGTTATTACTAGAGTTATTTATCTATACAGAGGCCACACTGTGTACACACTTCACTAAACACACTCATTATGGGCACCTCACACTGACCAGCTCCTCTCTCACTCACCCTCCACCCTCACACTGGACACAAGAATGGGACCCATAATTTTCTCACAATATTACTGTATATCATTCTAGGTATTTTAATTTTCTTGCCTAAACACTCTTGTTCTTCCTTCACAGGTTTTAACTTTTATTATTAACATTTCCAAAGACATGTATTTTGAACAGTGTAACTCATCAACTAAATCAGGACCAGTTTACAGAGGTCATTTTTAATATCATCATTATAAGTATAGTACAGTGGCTACGGTAAAGGTTAGCATTGTTTTTAATAAAGAAACTGGATATTATTTCTTGTTTTCATGTCTTGACTAATTTTTCTCCCTGTAGGTCTGGCGTGAGTTTCCCGACCGCATTGTTGGGTTTCCACCACGAAATGTTTTATGGAACAACGACTCCCACAGCTGGAAGTACGACTCAGAGTGGACTAATGAGGTACAGTGAGGGAGTATCATCTTTGTCTCTCCCTCTGTCCTTCACCATGAGGGGAGGAGGGCACAACAGAGACTTACTGGGGAAATACATCATCCCAGATTGCTCCAGTCCCTCTGTACTCTACTGAAATATTTGTCCTACATTTTATATTCCTCCACTTACTCTGTTTAACATATTGGGTGCCTATGTATTATTGCATACCTGTACTGTCTGTCCTCTGTTGATTCTCTGGATGGTGATGTAATGATAACAGACATCCTTACTTGTGTCTTCTTTAATACAGTAACTAGGAGTACATCTTGACTAGGTGTACTTTGTGGACATATTTAACATGTTATTGTCCATAGTCTTGAGAGGGTCACTTAGCCATCCTTAGCATCATGTGAGAGTAATTCTTTATCTTCCTCCACATGACCAACTACCTCAGGGTGTCTACCAGGGTATTTCTATTCACTTACTACAGCGCTCATTGTTGGGTCATCATCCCACCTGTACTGTATGGGACAGGGAGTGGAGTAAGAGAGACAGAGATACAGAAGTAAGCACTAAACAGACAAAAATATATTGTTATCACAGGTACAGTATATAATATTTTGTTTACTATACTTTATTATTAACTACTTGTATGTGTGTATTAAATGATGTACTTATTGCAGGTGTCGATGGTGTTGACAGGTGTAGCATTCTACCACAAGTACTGGTCCTACGTGTACACCACCCAGCTCCCGGGCAACATCAAGGAATGGGTCGACACCAACATGAACTGTGAAGATATTGCCATGAATTTCCTTGTGGCTAATCTGACAGGAAAGGCTCCCATTAAGGTAGGCATTTTGTTTACACTAATACAGGTGGTGATAATTATCTCCATCCATATATTATGTTTTTTATGTTTGTTTGACATCATAGGATTATCAGTTGCCTTTAATAATATTCTCTTAACTTGCTTGGGATTTCATAGATGCCATCAACCAGCAAACACTGAAAATGTTGATGAATGAGTCATTAATCCTGGATGAATAAATTACAGTACAGGTTAGAATTATCTGTAAAAAAACTTCCCAATGAATATATTTGGTCTGAAGGATAAAGCTGTATGGTTGTCCCTCAGTCACACACCAGAAGGGTCATAGTTGTGGACCAGTTAGCTCTTAGCTTCTGGGTACTTCTTGACCTCTGCTGAGTCTCGTCTCCACATTTACTCTGCTCGGGTCTTAGTAACACTGGTTGGTTTGGCTTAAGGTTCAGAAGGATTATAAACTCCAGTTATGAGGATATATTGTGTTTTATATATTGGATTAAGTATTTCACTCGAGCCATGACCTGTCATCACTTCTCATGACAGTTAGTTTGGTGATGTTTTTGGAGCATCATCCCAGAGTCAGTAACATTAGTTCCTGGGTCGTATCTGTATCATTCCTTTTTATAACATGATAGCTCAGTTCAGTACACTCATCGTGTTAAGGAGTTGTTGAGGAAATACCACCAGGCTGAGTTGGTTATTTTTCAACTCATATTCTTTGGTATATAAACATAACTTTCTTCATATTATTTTCATTCAGTCTCATGTACAGTATACACATCCGACATACAGAATGTGGAAAACAAATTTATACAAATTCTCAAGGTCAAAAACATAAGTGGAATAGTGGAATAAACATTTCTTTGTGTGTGAGAGAGAGAGAGAGGTTGCGGGTCAGCAGAGGCGGCTGGGCTGGTTCCTTTGATGCCGCTTGAGGGCGGCCACGCATGGAGCAGCCAGCATCTATGCAAATGGTGCCACTGGTGACTGTGTTGATTTATCTTTACTTTTAATAGTTTCAGCTACTGTACATATTTTCATTTAGACAGTATTTTATTAATGTGTTAGGTAATAAATTACAGTAGCTGTGTACCATTTATCGTTAGATGGGTAGGTGTTTTTTGTGAATCTATTTTGTGTTTTGGGAGGTATGATAGTGGGGTATTTTTGTCATTGGAGAACCAAACTTTATTTTTCCCAGATGTTTTTCTCTTCGAGATATGAAGATTCACCCAACAAATGTTGTTTTATAAACCTAACCCTTCCATATGTCGAGGGATAAGAGTAGTGTTTGGTCATAAAGTTAACAGTTGAATTAGTTACACCTGTACCAGAACAACAGTTGATTTATGTTAAACTCTTTATATTTTCTGTGGTTCAGGTCACACCAAGAAAGAAGTTCAAGTGTGGTGAATGTACAAGTGGGGATCTGTCGGCCAACGAGGCCCACATGGTGGAGCGCTCTCAGTGTGTCACTCACTTCACTCAGGTGTTCGGGACGATGCCTCTCAAGACCGTGGAGTTCCGGGCCGATCCCGTTCTCTTTATGGACAACTTCCCGGAGAAGCTCAAGTTATACGATGATATGGGGAGCTTGTAACACACTTGTTGTCTATGACACTGTGCTGGCCAAGTGAACCACATCTCATTATTATCTTTGTTGAAGTAATGATGTGAGAGATGAAGGTCTTATAGGAGCTGTTTATCACTAACTTGCCACAACTTTACAAGACTTACTAACAAATGTTTGACCAGCCATTGTGTTGATTCTCTTCTGGATAAGATTTATTTAAGATATTTACTTGAATAATTTTGTGGATGAACTACAGTCACCAGGACAGCCTTTGACATGATAAGTTTGGGGTCAGTAAAGGATTAATTATATATATTTATGACCTCTATTATTATAACTGTACTTCTCTCTGGGGACATTGACTGAACATTACTCTATCCACTGTCATTCTTTGCTCTAATCCACAAAAGTCACGTCAAGTATTGTCATCTCTCACTCAATCAAAGTGTGAGGGAAGCAGGAGAAGGTGCTGAGAGGATACCATACAGTGAAGCATCTATTTAACAGTACAGTACAGTCCATTATATCAAGGTTCAGGAGATGTAATACCTCCATATAGCAGACTGTACCTGTTAGATAGAGTTAAATAAAGTTTTTACTGTATGTACTTAAACTTACTTAAATCATCTAGGGATATGAAATGTGTATCAGATAATAATGATTTAAGATGGTGATTCAGGTGTGTGTGTGTGTGTGTGTGTGTGTGCACACGTGCGTAGTGTGTGTGAGTGCATGTGCATGTGTGTGCGTGTGTGTGTGTGTGTGTGTGTGTGTGTGTGTGTGTGTGTGTGTGTGTGTGTGTGTGTGTGTGTGTGTGTTGTGTGTTCTATCTTGAGACTGGAAGAAGTGTTCTATCTTGAGACTGAAGGAAGTGTTCTATCTTGAGACTGAAGTAAGTGTTCTATCTTGAGACTGAAGGAAGTGTTCTATCTTGAGACTGAAGGAAGTGTTCTATCTTGAGACTGAAGTAAGTGTTCTATCTTGAGACTGGAGGAAGTGTTCTATCTTGAGACTGAAGGAAGTGTTCTATCTTGAGACTGAAGGAAGTGTTCTATCTTGAGACTGAAGGAAGTGTTCTATCTTGAGACTGAAGGAATTGCAGAACTATAATAGATAAAGTGATGTATAGTTGTTAGGGAAATGAAGGACAGTAAGGAATGTTAGTGAGGCCGTACAAACTTATAGAAAACATTTTTAGCCAGAGAATGTGAGTGTGGTAGTGTGACAGGTGTGTGAAGAGACGTAGAGTGAGTTAGTGTGAGACTATTAGGGTGTTTTTGTGTGAAGATACTGCCAGTGTAGAGGACTGCCCGGAGATACTTACACAAGCCTCAGTTTGGTATCCCAGCCATGACATTTGATCACAGTTTTGTGGTGACTACCTGAAGATTAGCAGGAAAACCTTTTTTAATGTAAGTAGATTAATAAATGCAAGGTGTCCAGAATGAATATTATATATATTAAACTTTATCAACTGATTAAAGTGTCGTGTGCATATAAACATGAAATATTTTACCTTGTGCTGTACTTATAAAATGTGTAACTCTCTAAGTTTTTTTTATTGGTTGGTCTTAATGTGTTGAGGAATTTATCAATGTATGGATCCCAGGCTGGTGGACTGAGAGAGATGGTCTCATTCCTTATTCACAAAATATCATTCCCTTTTATCATGTTCTGCAGTGGGAACATCAAAGACTTTAAACACCTTCACTACAGGGACACAACTTATCATATTTTATTTGGCTAACGTCAGATGATTTTCTTCAGCACAGAGGAACACCAGTACACAGGGGGGTTAAATATTCTTCCTGACTCACTCTAACTTGAGGACTAAATAGGAAACAGCCTTGACTTACTCCAGCATTGGGAGGCAGAGGTGGAATAATACACAGACATTGTCAAAGCTACAAATGGTACATCTGGTGAAGGTTCCTAACTGGAGAGAAATAACGCAATGTTTCTCTTTAGTCAAGCAGATGTTTTCATTAATCAACATACAGAACACTTTGTCTTCATTCATCATGGACATCTTGTGTTATCATTTAGTGTATTTTTGACCTCATATAATACACACATTTTTTTTTTTTTTTTTTGGTGTTTTGAGAAAAAATATGTAATGAATATATTGTCTTTTGTTCTCATTGATTATTTGTTTGTTTTTTGTTGCTGTTGTTTGGGTAATATTTGTAAACATACTTCCTTAGCTTGAGTTAAAACAAGGTGATATACATTGAATTGCTTGACAGTCTCTAAAGCTGCTGTACCTAAAATGATCTGAAATGTGGAGAGCTGTGAGGGAGTGAGTGTGTGTTCAGCTGAGAGAAGTTGACTGAAAATGTTTTATTCTGCTCAGCGATATATGGGAGAAATATATATATACACTATACCTTCTTTTTGTTGTCATGTGTTTTATAAAGCTCTGGAAATTTTGTGTTGTGTTGGGATAGTTTTAGGGAAATATGTACAGTACTATTATATATAAAAGATACCGTAGGGGAATATATACTGTACTGTCATCCTCTCAAAGGTACATAATAGAATCACTTGTGTTATATTATAATCCATATACTGTACTGTCGCAGTTATACTGTGTGGAGTCAGAGAACAGTGTGCCATAAACTATAATTTTATAATGTATATTTTTATGAAGTAGTTTTCTATATGTGTGTAAGCCGTGTGTTAATTTGTAGGTGACGTATAATATTCACCGTTCCATATTTTGTGATGCAGTCCGGTACAGCAGACCTCGTTATCCGAGTATTCATTATTCGTGGACCCACAGTTACGAGCCCAAATTATTGTAGAACGGTATGTAAAAATGACCTTAACTTACGATGATTACACAAATGATTTCCCTCAGTCAAGAGCATAAGTATTTGAAATTCTCGCCTGCCTCCCATTCTCTCAGAGCTCATCCTTCTCACCACACCACACATACTTTGTTGTGCCTTTGGTGACATTGGTGGTATTTTTTGTAGCCATCAGTTCCAAACCAAAGCAGTGTCCTGGTTTAAGGCCACCACCTCCAGGAGATGGCAGGAGACAGTCCACCTTCCTCCTCTCCCAACACACTCCCCCATCCTTACATTCAGGCCCAACATCTCTACTTGTGAAGGTAAACAAATAAAAATCATTGATAAGTTAAAATTATTTATTTTTTAAATATTTTAATAATGTATTTCAGTGAATCACTTTCACTGAAGTGAGCGTGTTAGTGTGTGTGTGTTGTCTGGCCGCATGGTTAGGTAGTCTGCAGCACACTGACCCCAGACGACTTTAAGTACCTTAACTAAGTTATAAAGTTAAATAATTTCATAAAATAAGGTGTAATCAAATGTTTAACAAGTGTTTGAGTTACTATATATATAAATGTTAAAAGATATCAAATTAAACTTTTTGAGTGTCATGTGATGGTCCCTATTAGACTCTATTCCTATTAAGTCTTATGGGAATTAGTTCCCCTTTATCCATGAAGTCACTGTTCGAGTCTTTTTTCTGGTCCCAGTTAAGCTGTGATAACGAGGCTCCCTGTACAGAGTGTTTCACCCGAGGCCAACGTGAATTACTGTTTTATTTGATCTGTTTGTATCATCTCATACTGGTCTTTCATTGGTGTTGTTCCTGGAGGTTCCTTGAGATATTTGAAGATTTGGTATTTTAACAAAACTGAAGCAAGAAAACTGTAACTACGAACACTGGTCTGCTTACACACACACACACACACACTATTAAATCTTTCCACTATATTCTCTCTCCCCCATCTGATCATCTCTTATAACTCACTTCTCTTTTGTTTCAGTCTGTTCCACACCTCAGCCATCCATGTATACTGTGAACCTGGTCAAACACTGTATGTACCACACCTTATATCATCACCACCACCACCATCTATTCCTCTAGCCATCAGCATCACTTTGTCTGACAATCTTTTATTTTCTCCATTATCCCGACTCCATTTCTTTTTCAACCTTATACTCCCCATTATATATCAACCGTCGGCCAGTGGACATTTATATCAAGTCTTTGTACATTTTCAGTTATTCTTTGCTCGGTATTTCCCACATTTCTATTTTCTTATTCTCGGACATTCGTGACTTTCCTTGTGTCTGTCTTTTGTTACTCTGCTCACCTCTCTCCTGTCCCTCGACCTATTCTGCACACAACAAATAATGTACGTCCATATTTTGTTTTGTTTTCTTATTTTTTCTTCAATATCTCTCTCCTATTCTCTGTCATTACATCCAAACACATTTAATCACTTGTGTATGGGGTCCCGTCTCTGCTGAATAAGATCATGTAGCGTCAGCCAAATAAAATATTAAACCATATAGTGAAGGAGTTAAATATCCTGTAAGCTGCTTTGGTTTTCTTTTAATAACGACATAAGAAGGTGGGGGTCAGTGTGCTCGCTGCTGCTCACCCAACAGAGGGGAAGTTGTGGGAGTACTGTACTGCACCTATAATAAGGGACATTTTCCAGGGACCTTTAGAAGATGTTAAGAGGATCAGTGGAGTATTGTGTTGATGGTCGTGTAGGATGGATACTGTCGTCTTAGTGATGAACTAAGTGTTCAGGCTGAGGCACACTAAATAGACATTATATATTTAAACTTTATATCCTGTTTGTGAGGGAATCTTTTGGTTCGCAGAGTTACACAAAGATAATCTCTTCTGTGGCTAAACAGTTAATCCCAGAGTTTATATAAGGGACTGTTTATGGCCGAGACCCACCAGTGTGATGATGACAGTTCCTGCAGGCTGTACAACAGGAGGGAGGGATAGAGTGGATTCTTTTAGCTTTGGTCACTTGGGGAACTGGTTAGGTTACATTAGGTCAGGTTGCATTAGGTTAGGTCAGGTTATGTTAGGTTAGGTTATTTTACATTGGGTTAGGTTAGGTCAGGTTATGTTAGGTTAGGTTATTTTACATTGGGTTAGGTTAGGTTATATATCTAAATACAGGGATGAGCGAAACTAAAACTCTACCTTTAATCATGGAATAATTTGTGACATTTTACATAAATTGTATGAAAATAAAGTTGATATGATTGTTGTATTTTGTTTATGTCTAAATGATGTCATCACAGTTTCTATGTAGAGTAGATGTGACGATTAAGGCGGCACTGCAGAGGTTAGGTTGGGTTCAGACTGGTTTGGTCTTGGTTGGTCCTGAGGTTTTGATCTTGGTTAGTCTTAAAGCTTTTGGTTGGTTGGTTTTGAAGCTTTGGTCTTGGTTGGTATTCAAGCTTTTATCTTGGTTGGTCCTAAAGCTTTGGGCCGGATGGTATGGAAGGTCTAGGCTGGAGTGTGTAGTTGTCGAAGCTCTGGGTCAGGTGACTTATGTCATATTGAAGCTTTGGAGTCACAATGAAGGTCGGTGTGTCATATTGAAGCTTTGGAGTCAATGAAGGTCGGTGTGTCATATTGAAGCTTTGGAGTCAATGAAGGTCAGTGTGTCATATTGAAGCTTTGGAGTCAATGAAGGTCGGTGTGTCATATTGAAGCTTTGGAGTCAATGAAGGTCGGTGTGTCATATTGAAACTATAATTGAACATCAACAATAGGTATTATGTACGAGGTGTTGAGTGATGATGGAAAACATTGACCAATGATAATTTTTTTTAATATTTAAGAGTTTTTCTCCTTCTGTAATTAATGATTTAGTGTAATTAGACTTTATACACAGTGTCTTCCTTTACACACACCGACGCAGGCAGTCAGGTCATTCAGAGCCTGACGACCCAACGAGCAACTTGGTTTCATTTACATAGTGCCATGTATCCATAACCGTGAGTGTTATAATTATGTGACTTATATTTTCATTTCTCATAAGTATAAACCTGATTTAATATTGTGTTGAGTGAATAAAAAACTGTAGTAACAGTTATCTGGTCAACTTAGGGAATTAAGTAAGATTGGTACTAACGAGTGCTTATCTTATAAAAAGTTAATATTTTGCTATTTAGATTATATATATATATATATATATATATATATATATATATATATATATATATAGAGAGAGAGGTTACGTTACCTTTTAACATTCTTGGATCGTCATTATTTGGGATGTAATGTCAAAAGTTGAATTATTTACCGTAAATAATCCTCATAATAATCTGCCGTGTGTTTGGTTACATCTCACATTCAGTAAAACGTAATATTACAAAGTTGCTTTAATTGGTTCCAGATATCACAATAAGTACGCTCTGTTTAATATGGTGGGGCCGAGAAAATGAAGGTAATATTTGAAGAAAACACTAAAATACACCTGGAAAAAAAGTTTTTTGTTAAAACACAAACGTCAATAAAACAATTACTAGAGAATAATCTTGTGTTTAGCGTAAACTTCTGTCATAAACTGTATACGTTTTATTCTTGGCATCTATTGCATAAATATATATATTATTGTAATTTTTGCCCAACTCGTACCGATGAATTACGGATTATGATTTATAGACAAATACGGTAAATAAGACCATTGGCTCTTTATACATTGTTAGGACCCTTCTCCTCTCACCGCTCACCCAGCGGCCAGGGTCGTGTGTACAGAAGCAGTAGATATCTCACAAGAGTTATTGAATTACCACTGACTGTCCCGCTGGTCTGCAGTACTTCCCGATGATCAGTATCAGTGTACAGACAACAACAGGCTGGTAGATTTACACCAGGTCACAGAAACACACTTGTGCACTGTAGTCTTCTTTAATAAACGGTAATTCTTCACAACACTGTTAACAGGGTAATGTCTCCACAGCTTGACTCCGCACTTCCAGTATATAGTTACCACACATCCAGTGTACAATTCCTTAGTCTTCTCACTTTATATTAATCACAACAATTCCACAATTGTTGCACAACAATTGTCATAAGTTATTCTGCTAGGCTTATTAGTCTTTACACTAGGAACAGGGGCGATCAACTCACTCCTGATGAGAGCCTTAAGGTGGTGTAGGGTGAAGGTAAAGTTAGCAAGTGGGAGATATGATAGCAGGTGGGCTATCCACCTTGAGGGGACGGGTTATGTCTGCCACCCGTAGGTCCACTCCGGCAAGGGAAGACAAGCTAAACTAGGCTAAGCTAAGGTAGTTGGGGGGCAGGTCCTTGTGTGTATGTTGGTTCTTTGGTCCTGAGTCCTAGGTATCCCAGCTGCTCGGTAATAACTTTAAATATTTATGTTGAGGGGGCGTCGTCTGAGAGGGCGCCGTCTGGGAGGGCGTCGTCTGGGAGGGGGCGGTAGTCTGGGAGGAGGGGGCGTCGTCTGGGAGGGGGGGGCGTAGTCTGGGAGGGGGGGGGCGCCGTCTGGGAATTTCACCTCCGGCAGATCATTGGCAACAAACATTTCCCTGATCGTTTTACTGAAGGATCCTGGCTTTGTGACGTTGTTGATGTGTGTGTGTCGATAATAGTCGCTGGTATTGTGACTGGTAATCCATCCCCGCTCAGTTTCAGGTATGTACTGTAGGATGGGGGGGGGGGATCTTTCTTGGTGGTGTCTCGCAGTCTTGCTGTTGCTACATATGTGTTGTCGGGGTCCGTTTAAATTGTCTTATATACCCTTTCCTTTTCTTTCAGTTTCTTAATGATCTCTTTCCTTGAGGGGCAACGTGCTGCCAGTGTTCTGTGGTCCCCATTGCGACTCTTCACAAGTACGTGATATAACTTGAACACTTCTCCAGGGCGATATATGTATACCCTATATATTTGAATGTAAATTTACCATCAGCAGTGTAGAATAAAACCGATGATTTGTTTACCAGGGATATAATATCGACAACTATGGGTCATCAGTTTAAGGTTACACCTGTTGTGGTGGAGGAGATATTTTAGCCTCGCACTCTTTGTTACCGAAATAATCCATAATTATTTTGTTTATACACCAAGATCACATGAACGTCTTTATCATTCTTTCATTCAAGCATCACTTGACCTTTATCACGCGTCTGGTGGTCCCCCGCACACCGCCAGGGCCCAGCCTACACGTGACGTCATGAATATAAACCAACAGACGGTGGAGACATCTACCGGAGAACTTATTCATTACTAAGGATCAACTGGGAGTCCATAGAAGAGTTTGTTCCTCTCTGTATGTTCCTTGGGCTGGAGGGTGTTGACGAGCCAAACCTGAGGCACAGCGGTACTCCTTATCAGTACCTTGACACGCATAATGGAGGTTACTACAACGTTTAATACTCTTACTTTGATGACCCATTTCCTAATAATATTCTGGTAGAGGACAGTTGGGAGATTTACCACCAGAAGTCTGCAATTATCTTAAGGTTACGGTTATTCTTTCCTGGGGGACATTATCTCTCCTCTCTCTCTCTCTCTCTCTCTCTCTCTCAGGGTAGAAAAGGACAGAGAAATGAGGTGAAACAGGAGACATAGAGTGTGGGTTGATAATGATAAGAGGAAGAGAAGGGGAAAGAAACAAGAGAATAAGAGAATGAGGGAAGGAAGGGAGAAGATAACAGGGAATAAGAACGAGGAAGAAAGGGGAGAGAGAATAAAAACAGGGCGGCAAGGAACAGAGACTGTCATAATAAGGTGGAGATATTAAGTTGTGACAGACCCTGACAGACAGACGGACGAGGACAGACAGACAGGGACAGACAGATAGACAGACAGGACAGACAGACAGACAGACAGACAGACAGACAGGGACAGACAGACAGACAGGGACAGACAGACAGACAGACGAGGACGAACAGACAGGCAGACAGACAGACAGGGACAGACAGACAGACAGACAGGGACAGACAGACAGAGACAGACAGAAACAGACAGACAGGGACAGACAGACAGACAGGGACGAGACAGACAGACAGACAGACAGGGACAGACAGACAGACAGGGACAGACAGACAGAGACAGGGACAGAGACAGACAGAGGGAGATACGGACATAATACTGAATGGTTTAATGTATCATCATCTGTCAACGCCTGTCACTTTTCCCCCGTGTTGGTAGACAGAAAGGAGAGACAGGGCGTTCTTTTTCTCCTAGGAATTGCTGTTTGTTCCTAGGAGTTGCTAGGGCCGTTTTCTCCTAGGAATTGCTGGGACTTTATATCCTAGGAAGACTATAATAATAGTAATAATAATAATAATAATAATACAAAGAAGAAGAAGAAGAAGAAGAAGACAAGGAAGAAGAAGAAGAAGACAACACTGACCCAGGGCAGAAGCCAAAATACATCTGACTTTAATAAGGTTGAGACAAATACATTAACCTTTACTTAAGTGTTGGCTGGCGGTGAGAGAGAGGGAGAGACGGAGAGAGAGGGAGAGAGACGGAGAGAGAGACAGAGAGACGGAGAGAGAGACAGAGAGACGGAGAGAGAGACAGAGAGAGAGACAGAGAGACGAGAGAGAGAGAGACAGAGGAGAGAGAGAGAGAGACGAGGGAGAGAAAGAGAGAGTGAGATTGGCCCACCAGGTGACCGACTGACTAATTAACTCCCTTTAATAGATCACAGCCAGGTGTACACAGGTGTATTGAGAGCGTGGTAGTGCTTCTGTTGACCACAGTGCCTTGACGTCCTGGAGGTCCACCTTGACGTCCTGGAGGTCCACCTTGACGTCCTGGAGGTCCACCTTGATGTCCTGGAGGTCCACCTTGACGTCCTGGAGGTCCACCTAACCGTCCTGGAGGTCCACCTTGACGTCCAGGAGGTCCACCTTGACGTCCTGGAGGTTGACCTTGGTGTCCTGGAGGTCGACCTTAATGTCCTGGAGGTCAACCTTGATGATGGACAGGTCGAGGTTATGAACAGGTAAGTGGTTCTTTTTTGGGTTTTATTGCAGGCACAGGTCACTGGCCCACACCAGGGCCTGGGGGGAGAAAAGAACAGGAAAGAGAAATGAAAATATAGAAAAAAAGGTTATACTGTATTAATCTACACCACGAAGAGGCCGAACACCAGCTTTTTGAAGCGAGACAGATTGTATGAGTATGGAAACACAGAAGAAGGCACAGCATTCCACAGTTTGGCTGTGTGAGGAAAGAAGGATGTACTGTAACGGGTTATTATAGTGTGACCGACATCCACAGAGAAACGGTGGGCACCGCGGGCAAGACGAGTGTTACGAGTCCACGGCCTTGCCGGCGGTACACAGGATGCCAAATCCACCGAACATTGCCCGTTAAAGTCCCTGTAAAAGAGAGAGAGTGAAGCAACATTGAGGTGAAGAGAAAGGGAAGAAAGATTATCAAATAAAGGAGAAGAGTTAATAAGACGAAATGCCCTTGATTCCACCCTATCTAACAGTTGAAGAGCCACCCCAGATATGAGAGCAGTACTCCAAGTTAGGTCGAATGAATCCCTTATATACTTGGAGCAACTGCTCAGGAGTGAAGTAGCTACGGCATCTGTACAGGTCAGGCCAGGTGACCCTACCACCAGGTCAATAGTTATTAAGTATTAAAGGTTGGCTGAGGACCCTGGTGGCTGGATGTGTCGGTCGAAGGATTTTTATTGGTTTCAGTCCACATACTGCTCTTGTTGTGGTCAATTACAGTGTTGCAAATACACGAGACGAAAGTTTATTTTTCGCAGGAATTAGATAGTTATTTTTGGCTGTATTTTATGGTATAGTGATGTATTGTGATGTACAGTGATTTATAGTGATGTACAGTGATTTATAGTGATGTATAGTGATATATGGTGATGTATTATATTTTGGTCCAATATTACGGTAGGTAGTAGGTAGTAGGCAACTACCAAACAGGGAGGTACTACTGCCTGGGAAGATATTGGAAGCATAATGTGTTGTCTAATGGTAGACCCTGCTGCCATATGGCATCACGAATATTGTGACCAAGTCCCGGGCTGCTGATCTGACTTTCTGCCTCATTTACACACAATTGCAGGGTCTCAATTGTTTCTCTTACTATTAACAACACAACATACATATATTGTTTCTCACTAATGATCTTTTTTTGTAATTTCTTTATGGTTCCTTATTATTATTATTATAATTATTATTATTGCAGTGTTTTCATTATTATTATTGTTATCATTATTTTATTTTTATTTTTGTATTTTTTATTATAAATTTTACTTATCTGAATTATTATTATTATTATTATTATTATTATTATTATTATTATTATTATTATTATTATTATTATTATTATTATTATTAGTATTATTAGTATTATTAGTATTATTAGTATTATTAGTATTATTATTATTGTTATTATTATTATTAATATTATTAGTATTATTATTACGTTCTCCCCCCCGGGCCCTGATGTGGGTCGGTGACCTGTGTCCGGGTGGGCTAATACCCGTAAAAAAAAAAAAAAATTCTGCTATATTTTACTACAATATCTTCAGTACAATACTGTAGGTACTGTTGTATATAATCATGCAATATATATTTTATAATACAATAGGTTCTGTTGTATTATATATCATCATATTGTACTTGTGTTAACTGTATTTCTCGATTTTTTTGTTATTGTTTGGGTTCTTCAATGGAAAAGTCGGATTCCTTGTGTGTTTTCGTATTCATCAACTCCCCATCCGGATTCCTAGGGTGAGAGTGGGGGCCTTCATCGCCTGGTGTAGGAGACAAGGTGGAGCAATCAGGCAGGGCTCCTCACTCCACCAGAGAGAGAGAGAGAGAGAGAGAGAGAGAGAGAAATATTTCCACCCCATATTCGAATGCTTGTATTCATGCATATGCAGACACACGCAGGCACCTCAGATATACATACATACATACATATATACATACATACATACATACATACACACACGTAGGCCCCCCCACACACATGTAGGTACACACACACACACACACACACACACACGCACACATACATACATACATACACACCCATAGGCACCCCCACACATGTAGGTACACCCACATACATACACGTACATATGACACATGCAAACAAAAAGTTCCTTGGGTTGACACCTTGCCAGGAATCTTTAATGAACCTGCCGTATGATTGGATGGGCAGCCTCCACCTACCGCCTCTCTACGCCCTCTCCCCCTCTGCGCCCCTCTCCCCTCACCGCCTCTCCTCCCTGCCCCCTCTGCCCACCGCCCCCCTCCCTCACCGCCCCCTCCTCCCCGCCTCACCGCCCCTCTCCTTACCGCCTCCTCACCGCCCTCCTCCCTCACCGCCCCCTCCCTCACCGCCCCTCTCCCTCACCGCCCTCTCCCCTCACCTCTCCTCACCGCCCCTCTCCTCACCGCCCCTCCCCTCACCGCCCCTCTCCTCCGCCTCCTCACCGCCCCCTCCCTCACCACCCCCCCTCTCCTCACCGCCTCTCCTCACCGCCCCCTCCCCTCACCGCTCCCCTCGAAAATCACCAACTGTTAATATACCACTGGCCTTTTACCTTTTTATACTAAAATGCAATATGACGACGCCTTAAGTAGGTAGGGGAGGGAGAAAGAAGATGAAGAAGAAGAAGAAGAAGAAGAAGAAGAAGAAGAAGAAGAAGAAGAACAGGAATAGGAGGAAGAGGAGGAGTAACGGGAAGAATAGGAAGACGAGAAGGAACAAGAAGAAGAAGAAGAAGAAGAAGAAGAAGAAGAAGAAGAAAAAGAGCATTGTTTGGGCAGTACACAAGGAAGAAACTGAGTGACGTAGAGAAGCCTTAGTCGACGAAGAGATTATAACCGGGCATATTGAGACCCTCCCCTCCACCACACCCCCCCTCCACCTCACCCCCTCCCCCTCCCCCACCACCCCCTCACTTCCCACCATATCCTCCTCCACCCCTCACCTCCCTCCCTAGGATCTGACCACAGGATTATGAAGGACTCGAGGGTTGAAGGGACACATAGATTGGCTGGTTGGGGAGGGTGCGAGCCATCCTACCCCCTCCCTCCTACCCCCTGGAAATCCTACGACCCTCTCTTTGTAATCCTATCCTAAGTAATCCTACCCATATTAATTCCTATATCAATTAATCCTATTTGTCCCGATTACCTTATGTTATAACGTCGGGGATTTGTCAGAAAATGAAACCTGTAATCTCGATGGTGATTGGCTAATATGAGAACTGTTGCAGCCACGTGATTGGCGGGATCAGGATTACACCTCTTGGCCGCCATCTGTTGAGGTCAATACTGTCTGTTGGTTTTACGTGTTATGTAAATTTATCCATCCCTCCCTCCCTTCCCCTCTCCTCTCCCATCCCTCCCTCCCCCTCTCCCTCCCCTCTCCCTCCCCCTCTCCCTCCCCTCCTCCTCCCCCTCTCCCTCCCCCCTCACCCTACCCCTCTCCCCTCTCCTCCCCTCCTCCCTCCTCTCCCTCCCCCTCTTTGCTTCCCTCTCCTCCCCCTCTTCTTCCCCTCACCCCATCCTACCTAAATCTGTTCCCCTACAACCCTTTCCTATCTCTCCCCACCTCCACCCACCCCCTTCCACCATCCCCACCCTCTCCTCCACCTCTCCCTTCCCCTCTTCCTCCCCTCCGTTCCCTCCCCCGTGTTTTAATAAAATAAAACAGCGGTATATAAAAGGCCAAATCCTCATAAATTTATAAAAAGTTTGAAAATAAACCCCAATAAACCCCAATAAACCCCAATAAAGCCAAATAAACCACAATAGACCCAATTAAACCAAATTAGACCCAAAATAAACCCTAATAAACCCAACACTCACACCTGCACAAGAAATAAGCACCATCCTAATATAAAATGGACCAACTGTATAAACCAACAAGAATCGTTTAGAAGACGATGAAGTAAAGTTAACGTCTGTTGATAACTGGTGTGAGAGGCAGGCCATTATTGTTGGTGTGTTTAATGGTGCGGGAGAGACACCATTAAGGGGCCGGCCAGTCAGGTCTGTTCCTCACACACACACACACACACACTACACCACACTACACCATACTACACCACACTATACCACACCACACTACACCACACCACACCACACTACACCACACCACACTACACCACACTATACCACACCACACCACACTACACCACACCACACCACACTACACCACACCATACTACACCACACTATACCACACCACACTACACCACACCACACTACACCACACTACACCATACCACAGCCCCTCATTATCTTCACTACACAATGTTAGCCATCACTCATTGTTAACAACTTGTGGTAACCATGGATACACAGGTAACCCAAGCTCAGGTGTGTAACAAGATGCACCTGTTATTAACTCACCTCTTACTGTAGTGAAGATGGTGACCAGAAATTACTGTCGTCTTAACTAATATTTTCATCTGAGTTCACTACATACATACATATAATGGTTGCCCCTCGCGTAACGAGGATGGCCGGCCCAAGGGCCACCTAGGAGTGAATTTGTTTAAGGTGTAGAAGCTGTCGCCAACACAACAACCACACCCTGAGTTAACGAGCTGCATGACCCAGTGTTTAAGGTGTAGAAGCTGTCGCCAACACAACAACCACACCCTGAGTTAACGAGCTGTGACCCAGTGTTTAAGGTGTAGAAGCTGTCACCAACACAACAACCACACCCTGGTTAACGAGCTGTGACCCAGTGTTTAAGGTGTAGAAGCTGTCGCCAACACCTGAGTTAACAGGCTGCATTAGTGTTTAGGGTGCCAAAGAAGCTGTCGCCAACACAACAACCACACCTTGAGTTAACGAGCTGCATGACCCAGTGTTTAAGGTGTAGACACTGTCATAACACAACAACCACACCCTGATTAACGAGCTGCATGAACCAGTGTTTAAGGTGTAACAACCACACCCTGAGTTAACGAGCTGCATGACCCAGTGTTTAAGGTGTAGAAGTTGTCGCCAATACAACAACCACACCCTGAGTTAACGAGCTGCATGACCCAGTGTTTAAGGTGTAGAAGCTGTCGCCAACACAACAACCACACCCTGAGTTAACGAGCTGCATGACCCAGTGTTTAAGGTGTAGAAGCTGTCGCCAATACAACAACCACACCCTGAGTTAACGAGCTGCATGACCCAGTGTTTAAGGTGTAGAAGCTGTCGCGGCACAACAACCACACCCTGAGTTAACGGGCTGCGCATGACCCAGTGTTTGAGTGTAAAGCTGTCGCCAACACAACAACCACACCCTGAGTTAGCTTGAGCTGCATGACCCAGTGTTTTGCAGGTGTAGAAGCACAATAAGCCAATATTAACCACACCCTAAGTTAACGAGCTGCATGACCCAGTGTTTAAGGTGTAGAAGCTGTCGCCAACACAACAACTACACCTTGAGTTAACGAGCTGCATGACCCAGTGTTTAAGGTGTAGAAGCTGTCGCCAACACAACAACTACACCTTGAGTTAACGAGCTGCATGACCCAGTGTTAAGGAATAGTCCGAAAAGACCGGACAACTCACCAACTGCACTGGCTAATCATTACCCCGGAACACGATCCACAAATCGATTAACATCCAGGTCCCCAATTACTGCTAGGTAGACAGAGGCAAATGGCGTAAAGAAACTTGCCCATAGTTTCACCCTGCCCGGGGATCGAACCTGGGTCCGCTCTCTTGCGAGGCGAGCATGTCGACCACTACAGACATTGTACCTGTAATCACTGTGTGTTTTACACCCACCTCCAACACAGTTCTCTCCCTGTACTTATGTACATTCTCAGGTGGGTTTTTGACAGGTGCTCAGGTAATTGCTATACTGTACACTACCTGGACAGGAGGCCGTCACCACTGAGAGACTCGGTTGACAGGTTAATTGTTGGTCTGTCTCATAAAGGTTGTCAGTGTGGAGGACAGAGGGGTGGAAGGTCATTGGTGGAGGTGAGAACAGACCTTAAACCTAACCATCAGTTAGCGTAAGAGAGAGAGAGGCTCCTCTCACCCCAACTAAAGTAAAGGCTGTTTGTTACATCCACCAGCTCACTGTTTGTTTACATAGATGATTGTTTATATAAGAGGTATTATTTAAAAAATCAGTTTTGGGAATTAAAATTTTATTGTAGCCAACTTTAGGTTAAGTTAGGTGTCTTGTGTGTTGACAGGTGATTACTTGTGGTTAGGTTAGGTTAGGATTTAACCCCTGAGTACGAGGATTTAACCCCTTGAGAACGAGGATTTATCCCCTTGAGTACGATGACTTAACCCCTGAGTAAAAACGATTTAACCCCTTGAGTACGATGATTTAACCCCTGAGTACGATGATTTAACCCCTTGAGTACGATGATTTAACCCCTGAGTACGATGATTTAACCCCTACAGTAGAGGGTGTAGATGTAGTGGTGCACCAGGTAGCACTCGGCCCCAGGTACAGGACGCCTCAGTACACACACTGTGATCTTTCTAACCTTGACGCCGCCCCCACAAGACGTGAGCTACACTTACTGTCTCTCCTGACACAACAAAATGTGTTAACAAGACCTGAAGGCCAGGGAACCAAGGGTGACTGACAGACTTCTGAAACAAGACCTGAAGGCCAGGGAACCAAGGGTGACTGACAGACTACTCCTGAAACAAGACCTGAAGGCCAGGGAACCAAGGGTGACTGACAGACTACTCCTGCAGGACTTGGGGTCACAACACCTAATCATGACTTAGATAAGAGATAGGTAATGAGAGCAACACACCTCTTGTAAGTTAAGTCCCCAGGATATAGTAACGATCCTCAACATTAATTACCAGCAAGAGGTTATGGTAAAGGGTAAGATTGAAGGAGTCATTAGGATAAACTGGATATAATGAGAGAAAGAGAGAAGTTGTTTTGAGCTGTTGTTATGGAGTTGGGTAAGTAGGGGGGGGGGGGCTGACTCGCTTGGGAACTAAACTCGTAAATTTGATTGGTGTAAAGTGTGGTGGCTTGAGTTGACGAGTTAAACGATAGTTAAGTGGCAGATGTGTCAGTTAACTTGAATTATTACAACTGTGAGATTTATTCTGACTTGGAATTATTGGTGAACGATGTTAAATAAAAGAATAAATATCAATAGTTATAAAAAAAAATCCAGAAGTTTGGATGATTGAAAACATTCCTACAATAAAAGTCTTGTCATGTATAATTAGTTGTTTATTTGTTTACGTATATATAAACTAAGCAATATCATTTTATATACTGATAAGAAACAAAAATAGGAACTTCATGATAGTTTTAACCTCTGTTGGAATGTGAGGTCTGTTAATACTTCAGTAGTCTGCTATGATACCTTGTACAGATTTACGTCAAGACAAATAAACGTTCCGTAAAATATCGTAGTAGTTGATTGTGTTCCGTAAAATGTTGGAACAGTTGATTGTGTTCCGTAAAAATGTTGGCACAGTTGATTGTGTTCCGTAAAATGTTGGAACAGTTGATTGTGTTCCGTAAAATGTTGGGACAGTTGATTGTGTTCCGTAAAATGTTGGAACAGTTGATTGTGTTCCGTAAAATGTTGAGACAGTTGATTGTGTTCCGTAAAATGTTGGGACAGTTGATTGTGTTCCGTAAAATGTTGGGACAGTTGATTGTGTTCCGTAAAATGTTGGAACAGTTGATTGTGTTCCGTAAAATGTTGGAACAGTTGATTGTGTTCCGTAAAATGTTGGAGCAGTTGATTGTGTTCCGTAAAATGTTGGAACAGTTGATTGTGTTCCGTAAAATGTTGGAACAGTTGATTGTGTTCCGTAAAATGTTGGCACAGTTGATTGTGTTCCGTAAGATGTTGGGACAGTTGATTGTGTTCCGTAAAATGTTGGAACAGTTAGATTGTGTTCCGTAAATGTTGCAGGACGGTTAATTTGTGTTCCGTAAATATTTGGAACAGTTGATTGTCATTCCGTAAAATGTTGGAACAGTTGATTGTGTTCCGTAAAATGTTGGCACAGTTGATTGTGTTCCGTAAGATGTTGGGACAGTTGACTCAGGGACTATAACACATACAGGTTTATTTATTCTTGTCGTTTCCTTTTCCTTCGTTTTGGTTCAGTTTATCATTAATTATCTGCTGCTCTATATGACCTTAGGTGTTGTGGCGCTAAGGTGGTGTTCATTCATTCCTTCATTCCTGCATTCATTCTTCACTGCTTCAGGTGACACAAGACGTGGTGGACCTCTATGGCTGGAGAATCTTTACCTGCTGGAGTACTTGAGGCCTTCTGCTTCACCAAACATCAGTCGAGTCATCATACGGTAAGCCTTTATTCATAGTTATTCATTTATTTTACAAGATAAGTATACATCGTGGCGCCATACATCATACACAGTATACTCTGGTGTTACACTCTTAAGTCGTTCAGTAACACAACGACAATCCCGTCACGATGGTTTGAGTACCGGTGATGCCTCCTGACGTGGCTGAAGGAGTAACTTGTTTTGTTGAGTCTGAAGCAGTTATTTACCTCCTACAGTAATGTCTCACCTGTATGGGGTGTTTCCCAGGTGTGTTAGGTGAGGTGTAGAGAGAACTGAGATACCAACCTAACCTAACCTAACCTACACCCAGTGGGACCATATGACCTCAAAAATATTCCTGTCTTGTTCATGAATAATATAAGTTTAGTGAGAGTTGGGGAAAATATCACCGCGGGTCTTACGAGGTCACTAGCGTCCTCTGGTTCTGGGTCTCAAAAAGCCCTTAAGTTTAGTTTTTGTCGTAACTTCAGGTGTAAAGATTTATTTAATTAACGGATCTGATGGGAAAAAAAACAGGAAGGAAATTATGTAAATAAATGATATAATCTAAGAGTTTCCCTTGACCAGATACGTTTATTTAACACCAGTTGGGAGACAAAGTTATATTAGGTCAGGTCAGGTCATATGAGGTCAGGTCAATACCGTAGCAGTGTAACAAAGTCTTCTACTTCCCCATCCTCCTTCTCATAAGAACATAAGACTGGAGGAAACAGTAACTATTGGCCCATACTGGACAGTCCCGTTTACACCCAACCCCTATCGCTCATATATCCACCCAACCTGTGTTTGAAGCTATCCAGCGTGTTAGAGTTAATGATGATGTTTGGTAACTTGTTCCACTCGTCCACTACTCTATTTCCAAACCAGTGTTTACCTATCTCGCGCCTAAATCTAAATTTGTCTAATTTAAAACCATTGTTACGAGTTCGCTCCTGGTTGGACAGTTTGAGTACCTTTGTTATATCACCTTTGTTTAGCCCTGACTTCCATTTATACACCTCTATCAGGTCGCCCCTCGCTCTACGTCTCTCGAGGGAGTGCAAATTAAGATGCTTTAACCTGTCTCTGTACTCAAGGTTCCTAATGCCCGGGATTAGTCTTGTCATTCTCCTCTGAATTCTTTCCAAGAATTCTATATCCATTCTGTAGTACGGTGACCAGAACTGAACTGCGTAATCCAAGTGAGGTCTGACAAGCGCAAGATATAGTTTCAGGATGACCTCGCTAGTCTTGTAACTAACACTCCTTTGTATGAACCCAAGTACTTTATTAGCCTTGTTTTGGCCAAATACACATTGTTTACTTGGCTTAAGATTCCTACTTATCATTACTCCTAAATCTTTCTCAGTCGGATTAATCTGAATAACATCGTTGTTCATCTGTTTCTCTGTTTACATCTATACTAAGTACTCCTCTTCCTCTTCCTTCTCCACCTCCTCGTCCTCCTCCCCATTCTCTTTCTCTTCTCCCTACACCTTCTTCACCTCTTTCTCTCCCTCGAATTAGAGACGTGAGCCTCCTGTAGGGTGTAGAAGGGAAGATGAGAGGGGGAGGAGGGTAAGAGAGAGGGGAAGAGAGAGGGGGGAGAGGAGGGAGAGAGAAAGGGGGAAGGGACAGGAGCTAATGCCCTCTCACGGATGAATAGGGCTTCTTGCCATTGACCCCTTCTTTCTTCCATTGTTCGTCATTCACCTGCCTTCCTAGAGCCCCCGGGCGACACAAGAAGGGAGATCATTATTGGTCTCTCTCTCTCTCTCTCTCTCTCTGTTAACCAAGCTTTCACTCATAATTATTGTTATTCTTACCCTCCTTCAGTCCCTCCTTCTAAATAAACTGTTACAATTCAATTCAATTCAAGTGGCTTAAACATCTGGTTCTACTTTTTCATCACCTTCTCCTTCCCTCCTTCACCTACCACCCTCCTCCTTTCCCTACCACCCTCCTCCTTTCCCTACCACCCTCCTCCTTCACCTCACCCCCTCCTCCTTCCCTCACCCACCCTCCTCCTTTCCCCTACCACCCTCCTCCCTTCCCTCTCCTTCACCTACCACCCTCCTCCTTCACCTCACCCTCTCCCTTCACCCCTTCCCCTCCTCCTTCACCTACCTCCTCCTTTCCCTACCACCTCCTCCTTCCCCTCCTTCACCTACCACCTCCTTCTTCACCTACCCACCCTCCTCCCTTTTCCCTACCACCCCTCCTCCCTTCCTCCTTCACCTACCACCCTCCTCATTCCCCTTCCCACCCTCCTCCTTTTCCCCCACCCTCCTCCTTCACCTACCACCCTCCTCCTTTCCCCTACCACCCCTCCTCTATTCCCTCCTTCACCTACCACCCCTACTTCTTCACCTACCCCTCCTCATTCTCTTCCCACCCTCCTCCCTTCCCCTCCTTTCCCCCACCCCTCCTCCTTCACCTCCCACCCTCCTCCTTCACCTACCACCCTCCTCCTTTCCCTACCACCCTCCTCCTTCACCTTCCACCCTCCTCCTTCCCTCACCACCCTCCTCCTTCACTCTGGCCAGGCTGGGAACTGAAGGAATATCTCTGCATTTCTTTACTGTTTCTGCCGGTCATTGGAGAGCGTTTGACTGTTTCTGGTTGAGGTATTACCAGGTCGGGGGCTCTTTGGGTAGGTTAGGTTTTGGTTAGGTTAGGTTAGGGCGCCTCTATAACCTTGACCTCCCTGACGGTGATCGATACAAGAGACTCACACTTGACGCCCAACACACTCAACCATCACTACCCTCACCAGGCTTCCCCGGTCACTTCCCGTCTCTCGTGAAGCTTAGACTATCTCTCTCTCTCTCTCTCTCTCTCTCTCTCTCTCTCTCTCGGTAAGGCCATATATCCTAACACAGGAGTAAACAGCCTCAGCTTTTACACTGACACAAACTGAATCCTTGACCTCAGCAAATAGCCTCCTTCTTTACCTCCGTCCGAATAATCCTCCCCCTCCTACCCCTCCCCTTCCTCCTCTCTCCCCGTCGATCTCCTCATTCTCTACCCCCTCCGCCAACCCCTCCTCCGTCCCACCCCCTCCCCCTACCCCCCCCCCTAACCTTTCATGCTCACTGTATCTTTTCCTTCACTCAGACACTACACTACAAGTCAAGAAAGCTCACAGCTCTAGGTCAGACCCTCCTCCTCCAGAGCTGAGGCTATAGATCCGTGAAGTGATCCTCATTGTTTATAACCTAACCTAACCAAAACCTAACCTAACCAAAACCTAACCTAACCCTAACCTAACGAAACCCTAACCTAACCAAAACTAACCTAACCAAACCCTAACCTAACCAAAACTAACCTAACCAAACCCTAACCTAACCTCGTCCATACCCTTGACTCGGTCTTGTCTAGAGTTCCAGAAACTTTGGTAAACAATCAACTTGTGAGCCTCAGGGAACACGTGTTGGTCTCAGCCACATGATCTGGGGTCATCCTGGCAGCTTCATCGGCGTCAACTTTGGTTCTCACTTTAACTTTAACTTTATTCTCGATAAACTTTTCGGAATCTTTTTTGTGTAATATTGAGTAAAACTGATCCTCTTGACCTTCCTGACCTTTTAGATCCTCTTGATCCCCTTAACCATCTTGATCCTCTTGACCTTTTTGATCCTCTTGATCCTCTTAACCCTCTTGACCGTCTTGATCCTCTTGACCCTCTTGACCTTTTAGATCCTCTTGGTCCTCTTGATCCTCTTGACCGTCTTGATCCTCTTGATCCTCTTACTAAATTTCTTCTCTGTGATCTTCCTCCCATGTTCAGTCTCTCTCTTCATCCGTAACACAGTGCTCATCCATCATCCACACGCTGACTACTGTCCCATTATTGCTGGAGTGGCATAAGATATCTGCTTCTTGTTCCTGCCCCTATATCTCCCTCCCTCACCTCACCTCCCTCCCTCACCTCACCCCTCTCCCTCACCTCACTCCCTCACCTTACCTCACCTCACCTCCCTCCTTCACCTCACCTTACCTCACCTCACCTCCCTCTTGATACCTGAGACCTTCAACCATAAATTCGTCAATATCCAGGAAATATATATAGGCTGTATATAAAGCACTCATCTTGCCTTCAACACCCTTCAGCACCCTCCAACACCCTTCAGCACCCTCCAACACCCTTCAGCACCCTCCAACACCCTCCAGCACCCTCCAGCAGCCTTCAGCACCCTCCAACAGCCTCCAGCACCCTTCAACACCCTCCAGCACTGTCCAGCACCCTCCAACACCCTCCAGCACCGCCTCCTGCATCCTCCAGCACCCTTCAGCACCCTTCAGCACCCTCAACAGCCTTCAGCACCCTCCAACAGCCTCAGCACCCTTCAACAGCCTCCAGCACCGTCAGCACCCTCCAACACCCTCCTGTAACTCTCAACACCCTCCAGCACCCTCCAACACCCTTCAGCACCCACTCCAACAGCCTCCAGCACCCTTCAACAGCCTCCAGCACCGTCCAGCACCCTCCAACACCCTCCAGCACCGTCCAGCACCCTCCAACACCCTCCAGCACCGCCTCCTGCATCCTCCAGCATGTATCTCCCCCCGGCAGACAGTCATCACATCAGCATCACGCTAAGGTGTTATCTCAGGTCTTCACTCGCTGGGGAAATGCTAAAGCCGCAGTGTGTAATGTGTCTAAAGCTGAACTGTTGCCCGTCCCACGTCCGGTCCCCCGTCCCTCCCCGTTCCCGTCCTGTCCCGTCCCGTCCTGTCCAGCCCCTTACCGTTACGTCCAGTGTGAGGAAAGAATCATTCAGTCACCCCTCTTGTCTCAACTCCTTAACACGAGTCATCAATCATTCATCACCTCATCAACATCAGTCATTCATCACCTCATCAACATCAGTCATTCATCACCTCATCAACATCAGTCATTCATCACCTCATCAACATCAGTCATTCATCACCTCATCAACATCAGTCATTCATCACCTCATCAACATCAGTCATTCATCACCTCATCAACATCAGTCATTCATCACCTCATCAACATCAGTCATTCATCACCTCATCAACATCAATCATTCATCACCTCATCAACATCAATCATTCATCACCTCATCAACATCAGTCATTCATCACCTCATCAACACCAATCATTCATCACCTCATCAACATCAATCATTCATCACCTCATCAACATCAATCATTCATCACCTCATCAACATCAGTCATTCATCACCTCATCAACATCAGTCATTCATCACCTCATCAACATCAGTCATTCATCACCTCATCAACATCAATCATTCATCACCTCATCAACATCAGTCATTCATCACCTCATCAACATCATTCATCACCTCATCAACATCAATCATTCATCACCTCATCAACATCAGTCATTCATCACCTCATCAACATCAGTCATTCATCACCTCATCAACATCAATCATTCATCACCTCATCAACATCAGTCATTCATCACCTCATCAACATCAGTCATTCATCACCTCATCAACATCAATCATTCATCACCTCATCAACACCAATCATTCATCACCTCATCAACATTCACAGGTAAACATCAATTAGTCAAACATTCAGAGATGAACATAAATTTAGGTCAAAATGTTAATTCATTTTTTACTCCTGTGGTTATCTCTCACTTATTAAGCTTATCTCTCACGTGTTAAGCTTATCTCTCACGTGTTAAGCTTATCTCTCACGTGTTAAGCTTATCTCTCACTTGTTAAGCTTATCTCTCACGTGTTAAGCTTATCTCTCACGTGTTAAGCTTATCTGTCACGTGTTAAGCTTATCTCTCACTTGTTAAGCTTATCTCTCACTTGTTAAGCTTATCTCTCACTTGTTAAGCTTATCTCTCACTTGTTAAGCTTATCTCTCACTTGTTAAGCTTATCTCTCACGAGCTAAGCTTATCTCTCACGAGCTAAGCTTATCTCTCACGTGTTATGCTTATCTCTCACGAGCTAAGCTTATCTCTCACGAGCTAAGCTTATCTCTCACGTGTTAAGCTTATCTCTCACATGTTAAGCTTATCTGTCACGTGTTAAGCTTATCTCTCACGTGTTAAGCTTATCTCTCACTTGTTAAGCTTATCTCTCATTGTTAAGCTTATCTCTCACGAGCTAAGCTTATCTCTCACGAGCTAAGCTTATCTCTCACGAGCTAAGCTTATCTCTCACGTGTTAAGCTTATCTCTCACTTGTTAAGCTTATCTCTCACTTGTTAAGCTTATCTCTCACTTGTTAAGCTTATCTCTCACGAGCTAAGCTTATCTCTCACGTGTTAAGCTTATCTCTCACGTGTTAAGCTTATCTCTCACGAGCTAAGCTTATCTCTCACGTGTTAAGCTTATCTCTCACGAGCTAAGCTTATCTCTCACTTGTTAAGCTTATCTAACACCTGTTAAGCTTATCTTTCACCTGTTAAGCTTATCTCTCAATGTTTATCTTTTAATTACCTCTCTCTCTCTCTCTCTCTCTCTCTCTCTCTCTTTTGCACACACACACACACACACACACACACACACACACACACAGTCTAGTGCAATAGTTTCTCATCAGTGACACACCTCTCTCGCCTTCCTTCCTCTCAGTAACGTTCCTTTTGTTACTTCACTGTTACTTTAATGTTACCTTTGTGTTTCTATAATATTAATTCAGTGCTACGTTAAAGTTACTTCAGTGTTACTTTAGTGTTGATTCAGTGTTACTTTGATGTTACTTAGGTGTTGCTTCAGTGTTACTTTAATGTTACTTAGGTGTTGCATTAATGTTACTTTAGTGTTGCTTCAGTGTTACTTTGTTGTTACTTTGATGTTAATTTAGTGTCATTTTAGTGTTAATTCAGTGTTACTTTTCATTACTCTAGTGTTACTTCAATGTTAGTTTAGTGTTATTTGATATTACTTCACTGCTACTTTAGTGTTCCATTAGTGTTACTTAGATGGCCAGGAGGTACAGATGAAACACTAAGCAGCCATCATCGCTACACTGAGCCAGACATTATATGGTTGACTTAACTGGCCTAACACACACACACACACACACACACACACACACACACACACACACACACACACACACACACACACACACACACACACACACACACACACACACACACACACACACACACACACACACACACACACACATACACACACACACACACACACACACACACACACACATACACACACACACACACACACACACACACACACACACACACACACACCCCACACACACACACATCCCACACACACACACTGACTCCTCTTTCATCTCTCATTTCTCAGTATTCAGGTCAAAGGGGCTGTGCTTGTCTCTCTCTCTCTCTCTCTCTCTCTCTCTCTCTCTCCTCTCTCTCTCTCTCTCTCTCTCTCTCTCTCTCTCTCTCTCTCTCTCTCTCTTGTTTGTAGTGCCCGTCTTTTTACTATTTTTTAATTAGGACAATTATCACACACACACTAACACACATACACACGTCAGCCATACATGCATACATACACACGTCAACCATACACACATACATACACGTCAACCATACACACATACATACACGTCAACCATACACACATACATACACGTCAACCATACACACATACACACATACACACACGTCAACCATACACACACGTCAACCATACACACATACACACGTCAACCATACATACATACACACACGTCAACCATACACACATACATACACACACACGTCAACCATACACACACATACATACACACACACACACGTCAACCATACACACACCAGCGCATGGGCCAGGAAAGTGTGGGTGGTGGGAGGGGCGGGAGGGGGAGAGGGACAGGTCGTGGCAGCAGCAACAGTAGTGCTCCAGCGGGCAGCACGCACACACACACACACACAGAGCTCCTCCACTCACTCACTCACACACTCGCACATACATACATACCATCGGCTCTCTTAATTCCTAAATCTGTGTACGACTGACATTACTTTTTTCCAACTTTGAGTACTTTTTAACATATGTTCCGTACTTTCTAACTGCTACTTTTAACCCCATTGTTTGGTAGTTTGACAATGGCAGTGTATTTGGGGCTGACGTTAACCGTAGCTTCAGTGTTTGGGTGATAAATTCGCCTCTGTGAACAAAAACAACAATGAAACGACAGGTGAGAAATCCCTTGATATGTCTCTCATTATTTACACCTGGTGGACTGAAGGTGTGACGTGTTGTGTCTCTCTGCCGGGTTTCTCAGCTATTAGTCTCAGATCAGTGTTGTGAATTAGTAACAAGTTCACCAACATAACTTTCTGTGTGTTGAGAAATATTTACCTGTGTGTGCATGAGAACAATGAAATAACCAAATAGAGAGATCAGAAATGTTCCTCATGTAAGAAAATATAATAAGAACATTAAAGACACACCTGAGACACACCTGAGACACACCTGAGACACACCTGTTAATGGGCTACCTACCATACAGTCACCGAGACGCATCACTCCACAGGTAAGTATTGACACTATTAATTACCGATATAAATTCTATTGTAAAGTATTTAATATTACGATAAAAGTTGTGATGTGGTGAAGGAGAGAACTGGTCTGTGTTAAGGAGACATTAATACACACATAGGTCCAATGCCCACTAATACACACATAGGTCCAATGCACACTAATACACACATAGGTCCAATGCCCACTAATACACACATAACTATACACATGTACACCTCATCCTCGCCTGCCCCGTGTGTGTGTCCAGCTCCGTAATCAACACCATGATTGATAATGTCCGGTTGATCAATTATTTAAACCGGGAATTACTGGCCTTTTATATAGTCTATAACAGAAGAGCGCCGCTTTTATAACACTGATATAGCACGATCATATTTCACTGTGTAATGGCTGTATCGCTTTACAGTGGATGTTTTGAGAGATTATATAAAGAAGTAACTATTTATTACTCGTATCAGTGGACTCTTTTTGCCATTCATGTTAAACTTTTTTTTTAATTTTTTTATTTAGTGGATAAATTAACAGATTAATACATCAGAGGTTCGTATTGTAAATATAAATACATTAAGCAGTGAATACAACCATGTGCAGGAATACAATTATAATACAACACCCGCATGGCTTAAACAATAAATTAAGTCGGTATAAACAACACAATATAATATAACCCAACCAACCGTTTCTCTCTTGTTGGTTTTTTTTGATGTATAAACGTAAATTAGTTTTTATTAATGCATTACGCTGATATGTTTCATTTTCTATCGTGAAGAATTATCAACTATTTCATCAACATTTATATACTAGGTAATTTATTTATGTATATTATGACTTTATTTATACATAGACATTATATTGTTTCTCTTATACACAAGTAGAGTGAAAAGAAGATTTTTATGATAGTCTCCCTCTCTTTAATCAACAACAACAACAACAATAACAAAAAATACAACACCGGTATCACCAACACAACACCACTACACTAACACCACCACCAACACCACCACCACCACCACCACCAGCACACCACCAGCACTGGCACCAACACACCACCACCACCCACCACCACCTGTCACCACCACCACCACCACCCACCCACCTACCACCACCACAATCAATAACACAAGGGTAAATTAAAAGTCTCTGTATTTATTGTTGACTAAAGAGCATTTAAATCAACAGCGAGCAACTTGTAAACAAAATACCTCCCGTAGTGAGTTAGGTTACATACACGAGTTAGTATCCGTTCATAAGTTAATTCAGTACAGGTGAAGCTAAGTGAAGTTTACCTAAGTGAGTTATCAACTTTTGGGACACTCTTTGGTTCTGTTATTATTATCATTGTCATTATCATCTACAGGGACACTAGTATGGTCTATGTTGATGTACAAAGATAAAAACACACATGTACACACACACACACACACACACACACACACACACACACACACACACGACAAAGGCTCCCGACAACTAATTATTAAAGCAGCCAAACATGACAAAATTATCTTAGTTCCTCCTCTCTGCTCTCCACTACTCCCGTTTTTCTTTAAAGGCGTAACTATGATATTTATGTTCAAAAGTAAAGTAACTTATTTATCTGTTAATAATTATTGTAGTTTGGTGATACTTGTGTTAAAAAGTAAAGTAACTCATTTATCTGTTAATAATTATTGTAGTTTGGTGATATTTATGTTCAAAAGTAAAGTAACTTATTTATCTGTTAATAATTATTGTAGTTTGGTGATACTTGTGTTAAAAAGTAAAGTAACTCATTTATCTGTTAATAATTATTGTAGTTTGATGAATTATAAAAGGTTTTAGTGTTTAGTTCAATTTAGTATTGTATATTTAGGTGAATCAGTTAAACGAATGAGTATTTTATGTTTTACAGGTTATTGTAAATATTGTTATTGTTTGATGAATGATATATAATGTATTGAAGTTAGGGATTAATGTTTAATGTTGAAGTTAGGAGCTGATGTTATGTACTGAAGTTAGGAGCTGATGTTATGTACTGAAGTTAGGAGCTGATGCCAAATGTTGAAGTTAGGGGCTGATGTTATGTACTGAAGCTAGGAGCTGATGTTAAATGTTGAAGTTAGGAGCTGATGTTAAATGTTGAAGTTAGGAGCTGATGTTATGTACTGAAGTTAGGAGCTGATGTTATGTACTGAAGCTAGGAGCTGATGTTAAATGTTGAAGTTAGGAGCTGATGTTATGTACTGAAGTTAAGAGATCATATAAAGTCCTGGAGTTAAGGTAACGTAAGGTAACTTGCCTTCCTCTAAGAATCCTACGAGAGTCCTAGAGCTTAAAGGATCACGTGCTGGGCCTTCATGATACAGTAGTTTATAAGACACTCTGATCCTATTGGCCAATGAATACTATTATTGTATATTATAAACGTTATCATTGGTGCAGCCGGGGCGAGGGTTGTTGTTGTTGTTGTTGTTGTTGTTGTTGTTGTTGTTGTTGGTGGTGGTGGTGGTGGTGGTGGTGGTGGTGGTATTATTGTTATTATTATTATTATTATTATTATTATTATTATTATTATTATTATTAATGGTGGTGGTGGTTGTAGTAGCAGTAGTTCGGCGAGGGGACCCGGGTTCGATCCTCGGGCAGGGTGAAACTATGGGCAAGTTTCTTTACGCCATTTGCCTCTGTCTACCCAGCAGTAATTGGGAACCTGGATGTTAGTCGATTTATTGATCGTATTCCGGGTTTATGGTTAGCCAGTGCAGTTAGTGAGTTGTCCGGTCTTCTCGGACTATTCCTTGACACTGGGTCATGCAGCTCGTTAACTCAGGGTGTGGTTGTTGTGTTGGCGACAGCTTCTACACCTTAAACAAATTCACGCCGAGGTGTCCTTGGGCCGGCCATTACACGAGGGGCGGCCATTAGTAGAAGTAATAATAGTAGTCATAGAAGTAGCATCCATAATAGTCACAGTAGTAGTAGTAGTATTCGTCATAGTAATAGTAGTAGCAGTAATAGTAACAGTATTAGTAGGAGTAGCAGTAGTAGTAGTAGTAGTTTGCCCTCCCAATGCGTGTGTGGCTCTTCCTATGACGTCGATCACGCCATGGTGTGCAAGAAAGGGGGCTTCATATGCATGAGGCATGACGAAGTAAGGGACCTAACAGCAAATATGTTGAAGGAAATCTGCCGGGATGTCAGGGTAGAACCGACCCTCCTTCCTTTGGACGGTGAGATCTTCCAACATGGGATTTTTGATCCCATGGCCGCATGTCACCGTAACTTAGCTCTTGATGCTGCACACAGGAGGAACGAGAACGACAAGAGAAGGGCATATGGGGAGAGAATTCAAAACGTTGATCAAGGCAGCTTCACTCCTCTGGTGTTCACAACCTCTGGTGGGATGGGCCCAAGTGCAAGATGTTTCTACGCCAGACTCGCGGAGGTGTTATCCGAACAGAAGCAGCAGCCCAAAAGTTATGTTACAGCCTGGATGAGATGTCGACTGTCCTTCTCTCTCCTTAGGTCGGCTTTGCTCTGCCTCAGGGGAACGAGAGCTTCTGCCCCAATGCCGACAACTGTTGCAGATATTAACTATGAGGCTACAGTCACTGAATGGCGCATAGATCTGCGGCTCAACAAACTCAACAGCTAGGATAGCTACTTATGTATCAGGATATTTAATATTAAGGTAATAAAATGGCGGCGAAGGTGTGGCTATTGGGGGAGGCTGGAGGCCACTATTTGAAGAAAAAAAGTAGTAGTCATAGCAGTAGTAATAGTAGTAGTAGTAGTCGACATCTCCAGCTCCGACAAGTTTATCAGTAAATCTTAGAGCCAGGAGACCAGACCTGCCCGGCCACCACCTTCATCTTCACCCTGTCAGAAAAAATAATTATCTTGTCCAATCCTTCACTCCTCACACGAACTGTTTAAAGTTAGGTTACGTTACGTTAGGTTATGGTTATGTTACGTTAGGTTAAAGAGCCCTCTAAGTAGTTAATATCCTATCATAATATTATCCTTTACTGCACCAAAACACGAAAATAAGAAAAAAATAAAAAGTATAATAAAATGGGTTAAAAATACCAGTAATATAAGCCATAATTTTCGTCTCTCACAGAGTCATTATCATTCAGGTACTTCATTATATTTCCGTGTTATATATTCGCTGTCTCGTCTCTTTTATCTCTCGGGAGGATTCTCTCTCATTGTCTCTCATTTTGTGGTTGGATGTGTGTGCGTGATGTTTGTCTGTCTGTGTCTGTCTGTCTGTCTGTGTCCGTTTATGTCTGTTCGTCTGTCTGTCTGTACTTTGATCTGTTTTAGTATGCTTCTCTGCGTTCGTGTATGTCTCTGTTCTGCGTCCGTGCGTCTGTCGGTCAGAGTTATGGACACACACACACACACAACACACACACACACACACAAACACACACACACACACACACACACACACTACCATATATTACACAATAAAACACAGGTAATGGGTGTTGGGAGTGGCCAATTAATATTAATATTGGTATTGGTCATATTAATTATACATTATATTGATTCAATATCTATAATTATATATATAATTGGTTATTTATGGTGAAAGAATGTATGGGGTTTGTACCGTGGGTGTATTGTGGCGAGTCGATGTGATTTTGTTTTAAGTTGTTCCGTAGGCCGAGTTTGTTGACCCCCGAGGACCCGTCAGTCACCAGAGGGGTCAGTGGCTTTGATGACGCCGTTAGGGAGGCATTTACGCTCAATAACCGTAATCAATTAAAGTTCTACGCCCCTAGAGATATGTGAAGTATACTGAGATTAATAATTGATGAATATATTGTTTTTATTTCCGTATATTGATGTGGTTTGATTATGTTGGCTTTGTTAATTCAGTTTATTAAGTTGTGTCTCTTAGCAATGACAACTGGTGGACACACACACACACACACACACACACACACACACACACACACACACACACACACCAACATACAGAAATAGAAACCATTAAAGGTCAACATCGCACAAGAGAACATAGCAAACTAGGCTTTAATATGTTTGAAATCATTAAGTAGCCTTACCTGATGGACCATAGTTACGACCCTCTCGCTGAAGTAAGGATGATTGTTATTGGCCAGAACCATGTAATGAAAGCCCTTGTGTGATTGGTGGGAATTTATCACAAGGAAAGAGAGAGAGAGAGGGGGGAGAAAGAGAGAGAGAGGGAGAAAGAGAGAGGGGGGAGGATAGAGAGAGAGAGTGGGAGAGAAAGAAAGATAGAACAAGAAAATAGAAAGAAAGGGGAAGAGATAAATGGAACGTTTTTAAAAGACTAAGAGAGAGAAACACACGGCAGTATAAGAGACAAAACCTTAATGAGAAAGAGAGACAATGAGAGAGACAATGAGAGAGACAACAACTCTAAAATAAAGAACATTATCTTTCAGTTTATTGTATTGGGTCAGTAAAATAACTCTCTCTCTCTCTCTCTCTCTCTCTCTCTCTCTCTCTCTCTCTCTCTCTCTCTCTCTCTCTCTCTCTCTCTCTCTGTGTCATAACCTTAATTATTCACCTGTATGTATACCTGTCTCATTAGTTCCCAGGTAGGCCCAGGTAATATTCGACCTATGACCTCTTACGAAGCCTCGCCGTGTGCTTCATCGACTGGGAGAAACAATAGCAGGTCACCGTAACTCTTACCTCTTATCTCTGACTTTTTTTTTTACTTTTTTACTTTTTGTTTAACTTATTTTACCTGTTTTTACTTTTTATTTATTTTACGTTTTTTTTATCTTTTTAGTTATTTACTTTTTCCTTTTTTCACCTTTTCCGCTTTTTACTATACTTTTTATTTTTTTATTTTTTTTTACTTTTTCTTTAAATGTTTTCACTTTTTTACTTTTTTTTCCTAGTATGAGACAAAAGAGTGACTCCCACTATCCTGCAGGTCAATTTTTTTACTGGAGGAATGACAACGAGAGTCTTGAGAGTGGGTGGGAGGGGAGAGGTGGGTGGGAGGTGAGAGGTGGGTGGGAGGGGAGAGGTGGGTGTGGGAAGGAGGGAGATAGAGAAAAGTTGAGGTGAATGGTGTAAGGGGAGATGGAGAGGGAGAGGTGGGTGTGGGAAGGAGGGAGGGTGAGGGACGAGAGGAGGGAAGGAAGGAGGTAGAGAATGATTGAGGAAATAGCGAGAGTGAGTGAGAAGGGAAGATTGCAGGGGAGAGAGAGAGATTCATAGCTTACAACAGGGTGGCTTTAGGCTTTGGCTGCGTCCTACCGAAGCCACTGACCAGAAACACACACACCCACACACCACACACACACACACACACACCTCAGACATAGTAGTATTAATATGACAGAAGTTTGTTAACAAAAAGTGACACAGTTCCATCGGCCGAGAGAGCTGTTTGAGGAATGGGCTCTGTTGGACCTCTAATACCGCCAGGGGCTCTTCTGCGTCTACCTCGTGTCCTTTAAATACCATGTGACCAATTACCGATAAAAAGTCCTACACCTCCTTCAGGATCGTGGTCTAACAGGGGTCCTACACGATCCAAGATCTTATAAAAAAGGTCACTACCCTGTGTTAAAATCTCTAACCTATGTTAATTATAGAGCCATAACCCTAACCTGACCTGACCCTGTGCTTGAGATGGTTAGAGTCAATCCCAGGTGGCATGAGAGACCAGGTGGCGGGCGATAATTACTGCAGGTGTTGGGTAATGAGAACCAAGCACAGGACACAGCAGGTGTTGTGTCTCGTCCTCAAGGCAAGGGTTTAGTGTGAGGTAAAGACACACTATTGCAAGGGCAGTTCATACGTCTAACTCTTCTAGTGTTAGTTAACTATGTACGGTAACTTACACAGATTATAGGTTACAGAGATCAAGGTCTAGTTCACGTGGAAGTCAAGAGGTCAGAGAGGTCACAGGGAGATCAATGGTGGAAGTCACAGCAGGTCACAACAGGTCACAGCATGTCACAGGGAGGTCAGGAGATCACAGGGAGGTCAGTGAGAGGCCTGGAGGGTGTTACAAGCCATGGCCTCCATCAGGAAGGCTCAGTAGTGTTGATTACCTCCTCCTCGTCAGGTGTCCGTCCGTCTGTTGTTCCCGTCTCCGTCAGCGAGGTTAACTACCGACCATTACCAATTGCCCAGTTAACTCCCGTGTGTGTGTGTGTAACGGCCTGGGCATCATCTCTCTCTCTCTCTCTCTCTCTCTCTCTCTCCCCATAATGGCCGTCGGGGGCTTGAGCCACACACGTAAACTCAGTAATTAAGAGGACCCTCCTAAAATCAGCGCCAGTGCAAGCAATTAACAGTGCTTGGCGTACCACCATCTAAACAGTGAAACGATTACAGATAGAGGCTGTACGACAGACGAGCCTTTGCCAGCCTGTTGCCTACACTGGCGAAGCTCTGTTGATGTGACCAACAAGTGACATTCTCTCTCTCTCTCTCTCCTGTCCGGAATCTTAACTACTCTCCTGAGGTTAGGTTAGGTCAGGTTAGGTCAGGTCAGGTCAGGTCAGGTCACTCCCACATCAACATATCTGTATATTGTTGAACATTGTGTCTTGTTGCCATTGTGTAAGACTAAGATACATAAGTCAATATGTAACTTTTAACCGAGTTTACCAAGTGGAGGTGTGTGTGTGTGTGTGTGTGTGTGTGTGTTAGGCTTATTTCTGCCTTAACCACCAATTACACCTGATTTAACTATTTAAACAACCAATTAAATTAACCCTTACTTATTTATCCTTCCAACAACAACAACAACATCATCATCACTACACCTTCATCACTACACCATCACCATCATCATCATCACCATCATCATCATCATCACTACACCATCATCACTACACCATCATCACTACACCATCATTACTACACCATCGTCATCACTACATCATCGTCATCACTACATCATCACCATCATCATCATCATCATCACTACACCATCATCACTACACCATCATCACTACACCATCATCCCACAGCACTGACGTTTGAGGTATTCCCAAACCTCAGGTTTTATCATAACAAACTTCATTAAAACTTTACCCTCAAACTTCCACCGTGTGGCTCAGTGCTGTCATGTGTTGTGGGGACGTGGGCTGCTGGGCGTGTTGTAGGGGTACTGTGGCTGCTGGGTGTGTTGTAGGGTACTGTGAGCTGCTGGGTGTGTTGTAGGGTACTGTGGGCTGCTGGGTGTGTTGTAGGGGTACTGTGGGCTGCTGGGCGTGTTGTAGGGTACGGGGCTGGGTGTGTTGGGTACTTGGCTGCTGGGTGTGTTGTAGGGGTACTGTGGGCTGCTGGGCGTGTTGTAGGGGTACTGTGGGCTGCTGGGTGTGTTGTAGGGTACTGTGGGCTGCTGGGTGTGTTGTAGGGGAACTGTGGGCTTGGGCGTGTTGTGGGGTACTGTGGGCTGCTGGGTGTGTTGTGGGGTACTGTGGGCTGCTGGGCGTGTTGTGGGGTACTGTGGGCTGCTGGGTGTGTTGTAGGGGTACTGTGGGCTGCTGGGCGTGTTGAGGGGTACTGTGGGCTGCTGGGTGTGTTGTGGGGTACTGTGGGCTGCTGGGCGTGTTGTAGGGACTGTGGGCTGCTGGGTGTGTTGTAGGTACTGTGGGCTGCTGGGCGTGTTGTAGGTGGGCTGCTGGGTGTGTTGTAGGGGTACTGTGGGCTGCTGGGTGTGTTGTAGGGGAACTGTGGGCTGCTGGGCGTGTTGTAGGGGTACTGGCTGCTGGGTGTGTTGTAGGGGTACTGTGGGCTGCTGGGCGTGTTGTAGGGGTACTGTGGGCTGCTGGGCGTGTTGTAGGGTACTGTGGGCTGCTGGGTGTGTAGGGGTACTGTGGGCTGCTGGGTGTGTTGTGGGGTACTGTGGGCTGCTGAGTGTTGTAGGGGTACTGTGGGCTGCTGGGTGTGTTGTAGGGGTACTGTGGGCTGCTGGGTGTGTTGTAGGGGGCACTGTGGGCTGCTGGGTGTGTTGTAGGGTACTGTGGGCTGCTGGGTGTGTTGTAGGGGTACTGTGGGCTGCTGGGTGTGTTGTAGGGGTACTGTGGGCTGCTGGGTGTGTTGTAGGGGTACTGTGGGCTGCTGGGTGTGTTGTAGGGGTACTGTGGGCTACTGGGTGTGTTGTAGGGGTACTGTGGGCTGCTGGGTGTGTTGTAGGGTACTGTGGGCTGCTGGGTGTGTTGTAGGGGTACTGTGGGCTGCTGGGTGTGTTGTAGGGTACTGTGGGCTGCTGGGTGTGTTGTAGGCACTGTGGGCTGCTGGGTGTGTTGTAGGGGTACTGTGGGCTGCTGGGTGTGTTGTAGGGGTACTGTGGGCTGCTGGGTGTGTTGTAGGGGGTACTGTGGGCTGCTGGGTGTGTTGTGGGGTACTGTGGGCTGCTGGGTGTGTTGTAGGGGTACTGTGGGCTGCTGGGTGTGTTGTAGGGTACTGTGGGCTGCTGGGTGTGTTGTAGGGGTACTGTGGGCTGCTGGGTGTGTTGTAGGGGTACTGTGGGCTGCTGGGTGTGTTGTAGGGGTACTGTGGGCTGCTGGGTGTGTTAGGGGTACTGTGGGCTGCTGGGTGTGTTGTAGGGGGTACTGTGGGCTGCTGGGTGTGTTGTAGGGGTACTGTGGGCTGCTGGGTGTGTTGTAGGTACTGTGGGCTGCTGGGTGTGTTAGGGGTACTGTGGGCTGCTGGGTGTGTTGTAGGGGTACTGTGGGCTGCTGGGTGTGTTGTGGGGTACTGTGGGCTGCTGGGTGTGTTGTAGGGGTACTGTGGGCTGCTGGGTGTGTTGTAGGGGTACTGTGGGCTGCTGGGTGTGTTGTAGGGGTACTGTGGGCTGCTGGGTGTGTTGTAGGGGTACTGTGGGCTGCTGGGTGTGTTGTAGGGTACTGTGGGCTGCTGGGTGTGTTGTAGGGGTTCTGTGGGCTGCTGGGTTGTTGTAGGGTACTGTGGGCTGCTGAGTGTGTTGTAGGGGTACTGTGGGCTGCTGGGTGTGTTGTAGGGGTACTGTGGGCTGCTGGGTGTGTTGTAGGGGTTCTGTGGGCTGCTGGGTGTGTTGTAGGGGTACTGTGGGCTGCTGGGTGTGTTGTAGGGGTACTGTGGGCTGCTGGTGTGTTGTAGGGGTACTGTGGGCTGCTGGGTGTGTTGTAGGGTACTGTGGGCTGCTGAGTGTGTTGTAGGGGTACTGTGGGCTGCTGGGTGTGTTGTAGGGGTTCTGTGGGCTGCTGGGTGTGTTGTAGGGGTACTGTGGGCTGCTGGGTGTGTTGTAGGGTACTGTGGGCTGCTGAGTGTGTTGTAGGGTACTGTGGGCTGCTGAGTGTGTTGTAGGGGTACTGTGGGCTGCTGTGTGTTGTAGGGGTACTGTGGGCTGCTGGGTGTGTTGTAGGGGTACTGGGGCTGCTGGTGTGTTGTAGGGGTACTGTGGGCTGCTGGGTGGTTGTAGGGGTACTGTGGGCTGCTGGGTGTTGTAGGACTGTGGGCGCTGGGTGTGTTGTAGGACGTGGGCTGCTGGGGTTGTAGGGACGTACTGTGGGCTGCAAGGTTACCAAAAATGTTGTTTACATAATACACACACACACACACACACACACACACACACACACACACACACACACACACACACACACACACACACACACACACACACACACACACACACACACACACACACACACACCTTAAGTGAGGCCAAAGTGAGGTTGTTTGTATTTGTTTTTGTCAAGATTTAAACCATTTTGTTGGAAGTAAAAAACACGCTTTTATGTCCTCCATGTTAGGTTAGGTTAGGTTAGTTTATGTCACAAATTATGTTCCTGATATTAAACAAATTTTAAACTGAATTTGCATAATATGGCTGAATTATGTTGTAGTTTAATGTAATTCGACAATTATGGTGATATAGAATGACAGAAATATATATGTGTGTGTGTGTGTGTGTGTGTGAGCACACAGTGTGGTGAAATGCGTCTAGTGTGGCAGCATTATGTCAGTGTTAAGGTGCAAGCACTGCTTGCTCCCTCTCGCTTTCAGCTACCGCCGCTGGTTAGCCCTCGTGGCGAACAGGGAAGCAACTCTCATAAGTCTTCCCCTGCCAGTACACAGCCTCTTCACCATCAAGACTCCTGCTGTGCCTCCTCGTGGCAACACGCGGTAACTGGGTGCCTCGTGGGCCCAGGCTAGACCAGAAGGGGATCTCGGAGTAGCAGTGGGCCCCAGAAGGATGGTGCACAGGCCTACTGGCATATGGACACGTCCTGACGCCTACCAGCCATTGCCCCGCTGCCTTGCGGATTAATCTTGGTAGATATAAGGTTACGGGAGTAAACCCCAAACGAAGAATCTGTGGTGGAGCCCCGCATCAAAATGACATGCTTACAGAGCTCCAACAAGACCCCACCGGCGGTGTAGGCGGAAGAGGTGACCACCATGGGAACCCAATGACTACACCGGCGGACGAAGGCAATGCCTGATGGACAGGCTACTAAGGCGAAACCCAACAAACTGGGCTATCGGCAGTCCATTGCAACTCTCCCTCTCCCCAGTCCTTGCAATACTTGCACCACTGGATCAGGAAAAGGAGGAGCCAAGATGTGTGGCTGCAGCCTGCGCTCCTGCCTCATCACATAAATTAACTCACGTGCAGCCATCACTCAGCTCATCATAACTCTCATCATCATCAAAACCCCTATACCCCCAAAAGTCCTATGGCGACGGACGAGTGGCGACGGGGACAGCCAGAGATGACTGCCGGGAGTCTCTAGTCACAACTCTGCACATGGGCGGCACAGATAAGATGGTCGTTTATGAACTGAGCCACTCTGCTCACCCCACATGGAGAGGGGGCTAGAGAAGGTGCCCTAAACACTGCCTAAAGAACCAACCTGACTGGGCAACCGCTCCCAGTAAGGTCATCCTTATGTAGTAGAAAACACAATCATAATCACAGACCAAAACAAAAATAAACTATACACCTCTTATGGTCGCTGCACGGTATGTCAGGACCCTTCTGGATACTGGCACAAATGAGCGTCCTGAAAGAAGACCAGCCCTTGTGGCAAAAGAGCTGGCTAGGTATAACATCGACATGGCAGCCATGAGCGAGTACCAGCTCCCAGACGAGGGTCAACTCACAGGGGGTCTGCTATACCTTCTTCTGGGTCTCTTGATGGACCAATAACATACAAGTAACAAAAGTGATATATAATAAGTAGGTGGTGAGAAGGTCATACTTCAGGGCATTTCAATAGTGACAGTGTAACAAGGTAAGACTGACTGGGAGTGAATACACTGATTGATTACAAGTTAGTGTGTGTGTGTGTGTTTGTGTGTGTGTTTGTGTGTGTGTGTGTGTTTGTGTGTTGATTAATTTTACACATTGTCCACGAATTCTGTTTCCTTTCCACCCACCACCCTCCACCCACCACCCTCCACCCACCACCCTCCGCCCACAATACTCCACCCAACACCCTTCACATACCGCCCACTGACTTCTCTCTACCGGCCGCCCCGCCTTAGTTCTATTAGGCCTTAGTTTTATTAGGCCCCAGTTCTATTAGGCCCCAGTTCTATTAGGCCCCAGTTCTATTAGGCCCCAGTTCTATTAGGCCCCAACCCCATTATGCAGCAGTCATTAAAACCTCCTCTAATTGGCCCAAAACGGGACGAGTCATAAACTTAATAAAGGCACAAATTCAATGGAGCCAAAAATTTAATGGAACTCACCTGTTGAGAATATAATTAACTCTTATGTGATTACGACCTGGGGATTTACTTACCTGGATGACTATACACCGAAATATTTGGCTGAACACCGAAATATTTTTGCTCATTCAGCTGGTGTTAGTGACTCCGTTGGTGATAAGGTGTGGCTCAAGGTGTAACTCAAGGTGTGGCTCAAGATGTGGCTCAAGGTGTAACTCAAGGTGTGGCTCAAGGTGTAACTCAAGGTGTGGCTCAAGATGTGGCTCAAGGTGTGGCTCATTATACCTATAGTGCTAATGACAGCACCACCTGCCTGCCCTCCCACCTTGCACTATACTGGGTAAGCTGTTGAATTATATATATATCCATTTATACATACCGGTACACATATATATACAGTATACATCGCAGGGAAACACTCACCTGAAGGGCTTATACATACCGGTATACATGTATATACAGTATACATCGCAGGGAAACACTCACCTGAACAGCTCGCGGACTTAAAGGAAATATTTATCTCGGAATAAAAAGGAAACTTGAGATATTTCCTTTTTCATCATCGTGAGAGCTGCTGTTGTCTCGGTGGCAGCATGGTGGAGGTAATGGGAGGTAGGAAGAGGGAGTAGGAGGTAACAGGGGGTAGTGGAGGTAGGAAGAGGGAGTGAGAGGTAGCAGGGGGTAGTGAGAGGTAACAGGAGGTAGTGGGAGGTAGTGAGAGGTAGCAGGGGGTAACAGGAGGTAGCAGGGGGGTAGTAGGAGGTAGCAGGAGGTAACAGGAGGTAGCAGGAGGTAGCAGGGGGTAGTAGGAGGTCTTGTCCTGGTCTTGTCCTGGTCTTGGTCTGGTTTGGTCTGGTCTGGTCTGTAGTAATCTTACCCTATTCCATTCTTCCCTTGTTATGTTATTAGTGGTCTCAGACGTTTGGTGCGTGGTAATATACGTAACATTATACCATCGATATTTTAGGTCGCTTATACTCTGTTAACATCCTCACAACACGCTGATGTCTCTAGTAAACAAACCGATGATAAATTTCCTTCTTTTCTTCCCCAAACCATGAAATTATCTCCAACACACACACACACACACACACACACACATCAAACAGGTGTTTTTTTTTAGATAATATGAATCGCATTTTCTTCATATTCACTAATTGGAGAGTTAGAAGATTAATTAAACCCAAATACCCCCTTTTACATTTCCTCTGTGAAAATAGGGAGAGTTGGTTGATATCTTACCTGTGTAAATAACATAACAAGAGCTAGAGGTAAGGTTTTATATCTCGGGTGTAATGTTTACCTGGAGTGGAGAGGCAGCTGGGTTAATTAGAAGGTCACCTGTTGAGAATTGTTTTTTTTTTAGAGAATTATGTAATTTAAAACACATAATTACTCTGATCCTTCATGGTTAGGTTAGGTTAAGTATAGTGAAGTATTTAATCTGGTTTAAGTAACTCTCCATCATATACCCTGACCACGTAAAGATGATAATAGTTTTAGACAGGTGGTCGCTGTTGGACCCCCAGGTGTGTGTGTGTATAAGCCTGGTGTTATCCGCTGGGCTAATTTGTTTTATATTTATTTATTATTATATTTGTTAATGTTGTTGTTATCATTATTATTATAATTGTTTTTGTTGATGTTTTCTTGTTATTGTTGTTGTTGTTGCAGCAGCAGGTAAGAGAAAAAGAGATATTTGTATACAGGTAAACTAATTGGACTACCTGCGTGGTGGTGTAGCCTCAGGTAGCTGCCAGGGAGAGAGAGAGAGAGAGAGAGAGAGAGGGGGGGGGGGAGGGAACATCTAAATGGATTGAGAAACTGGTGGATGTTTGTACAGGTAATCAGAACTCAGATAAACACAACTCATCGATCGTTACCTTTATACCAGGTGTTGTGAGGTGATGACACGAAGGTAGAAAGCAGGTAGACAGTAGGTAGACAGGAGGTAGATAGGTAGGAGGTAGACAGGAGGTAGACAGGAGGTAGATGTACAGGAACCACGTAAATTGATAATAATTGAGGATAAACAAAAAGGATAAACAAGGAACAAGAGGAGGAAATAATTAAAGAAAAAACTGAAATATTTGATGGTAAATAAATAGCAAGAAATAAACAGGGATAATTAACAGTAGGAAGGAGTGAGGTGGCTGAGTGGATACAATGCTCAACTTTTGTCCTTTGGGTCGTTGGTTCGATCCCAGGGTACTAAAAGGGAAGAGAAGGTTGTCGACTGGAGTGGTGGTGGTGGGATAACATGGTCATCACCACTACTACCACTACTACCACCACTGCTACCACACCTACTACTACCATCACCACTACTACTGGTACCACAACCACTACTACCACTACTACCACCACTGCTACCACACCTACTACTACCATCACCACTACTACTGGCACCACAACCACTACTACCACTACTACCACCACTGCTACCACACCTACTACTACCATCACCACTACTACTGGTACCACTACCACTACTACTACTACTTTTTTTAACGTGGCATCCAGCCTCCCCCAATAGCCACACCTTCGCCGCCATTTTATTACTTTAATACTTAATATCCTAATACATAAGTAGCTACCTTAGGTTAGGTTAGGTTAGGTGGGTTAGGTTAGTGTTAGTGTTGGGTTAGGTGGGTTTTTCATAATTTTAAACCTGACGTCATTCTGAAGTCTTTTGTGGTGACGGGGGAACTGTGTGTGAGAGAGGGGGGGGGTGAGATGGTGAGGGAGACTTATGACTTAGCTGGTCTAATGGTGATGCACACACACACACACACACACACACACACACACACACACACACACACACACACACAAGTGAGGAGGCTGAGCAATGGTTCAGAAGGTCTCAGTGATGATGTATGGTGAGAGAGGGAAGGGAGGAGAGGAGAGGAGAGGAGAGAGGAGGGAGAGGGAGGGAGGAGGAGGGAGAGGGAGGAGGAGAGAGAGGAGAGGAGAGGAGGGGAGGAGAGGAGGGGGGGAGAGGAGGGGAGGGAGAGGAGGAGACGAGGGAGAGGAGGGAGGGAAGGGGGGAGAGAAGGATAGAATGGAGGGAAGGGGAGAGAAGGATAGAATGGAGGGAAGGGGGGGAGAGAGGAAGGAAAGAAGATAAAGGAAGGGAAGGAAGGTAGGGAGGGAAGGTCTCTAATCAAGGTGGCTGCAGTATAAGTGGAAGGCCTTCGTCAGCGGCCATAGTCAGACGTTAGTTTCAGTCGATGGAACAAGTTGAGTTGACAAGAAGAGGAGAGGTTGTTTGTCTGAAGGGATGATTGGAGAGTCCTTCCTCTACTGTCTGTCTGTCCTTCCTCTACTGTCTGTCTCTCTGTCTGTCTGTCTGTCCTTCCTCTACTGTCTGTCTCTCTGTCTGTCTGTCCTTCCTCTACTGTCTGTCTGGATGTCTGTCTGTCGGCTTCAACCTTCCTCTTACTGTCTGTCTGTCCTTCCTCTACTGTCTGGTCTGTCTGTCCTTCCCTCTACTGCCTGTCTGTCTGTCTCTCTCTGTCTGTCTGTCTGTCTGTCTGTCTGTCTCTGTCTGTCTGTCTGTCTCTCTGTCCGTGCTTCTCTATGGGTCATCTTTAATTTCCTGTCTGTGTCACTGCGTCAGAAGCTAAAGGTGTGTGTTTACCCGGTATGTGGGGGTGGGGGGGTGGAGGTCCTGTCTTCCCGAGATATGGGAGGAGAGGGAGACTAAAGAGGTCACGGAGCCTATGGGAGTGTAGTGTTGATAATCCGAGAGAGAGGTGATAAATGGTGGAGTTGGGAAGAAGAGAGAGAGGCAAGGATGAACGACAATCTTGCCAGCTAAAGAGAGCACACACACACACACACACACACACACACACACACACACACACACACACACACACACACACACACATTGTCAATAGTCGGGCTTACTAGTCTCATATCTAGGTAGTTATATTTCGTCTCCTCAGCTGTATAATATTTCTTAGTATACCGTGGCCATCTATACCGTGGCCATCTGTACCGTGGCCATCTGTACCGTGGCCATCTGTACCGTGGCCATCTGTACCGTGGCCATCTGCTTAGGTTAGCTTAGGCTAGGTTAGGTTAAGTTAGGTTAAGTTAGCTTAGCTTAGGTTAGGTTAGCTTAGCTTCTGTTAGGTTAGGTTAGGTTATATATTTTCTGCTGTAAAGGTTATCTGTGAGCCTCCTGGTGTCTCTGAGGACCGGTTTGGTCTTTCATGTTTTATTGAATTTTTTTTAACCTTTTGGAACTTTTAAATCTACCTCCTGTATCACACACACACACACACACACACACACACACACACACACACACACACACAACATATATTTACTGTCACCAATGCCATTTAAGACAAATGAAAAAGCATAAAATTACAGGTTGTAGAATTGGTGGATATTTCTAAACCGTCGACGGTAATTGGTGTCTTAAAATGACCTTTATCTCAGGTTAGAGTCGAGGCAGAATTGATTTACCCCCAGAGATATACACGGGGGTGGAGGAGGCTGCTGATTTACCCCCAGAGATATACACGGGGGTGGAGGAGACTGTTGATTTACCCCCAGAGATATACACGGGGGTGAAGGAGATTGCTGATTTACCCCCAGAGATATACACGGGGGTGGAGGAGACTGCTGATTTACCCCCAGAGATATACACAGGGGTGGGTAGAGGAGACTGCAGAGAGAGCGGGTGAAAGGTTACAGGGACATAGTACTAGGAATGATGACAAAACTAAATTAGGCCGGGAGTTAAAACCTAAACGAGACAAAGAGAGGACACAGAACACGACTAACTTAAATGTCTACTACGCAAACAGTAGAAGTATGAGAAACAAAATGGATGATATCAGGGCCTTGGTATGTACCGAAAAAATCGATATAATAGCATTCACTGAAACATGGATCAACCTAGACTCACGTGAGTGGCTTCACAAGCGGACGTTCTTGCCTAACTAATCTATTAACATTCTTTTCATCAGTTTTCTAATCAGTGGACGAGGGGCACAATTATGATGTGGTATATCTCGACTTTAGCAAAGCCTTCGACAGAGTCCCCCACGAAAGACTAATTAGAAAGGTAGAAGCTCATGGCATCAAAGGTGACATCCTTAAATGGATTAGGGCGTGGTTACAGGACAGGAAACAGCTAGTGAGCATTAACGGCAGTAAGTCCCATTGGAGCAACGTCACAAGTGGAGTTCCCCAAGGCTCAGTACTTGGACCATTATTATTTATTATGTACATAAGCGACATAGATATCGGCATAGACAGCAACATAAGTAAATTTGCTGATGACACTAAAATAGGGCTTGTAATTAAATCTGAAGAGGACTCGGCAAAACTACAGGAAGATCTAAAAAAAAATTTTGAATGGTCTGAAAAATGTCAAATGAAATTCAATGTGGACAAATGTAAAGTACTCAGTATAGGAGATGTAAACAGGGAAACCAGATGAACAACGATGTTATTGAGAAATCCGACTGGGAGAGAGATTTAGGAGTAATGATAAGTAGGAACCTTAAGCCAAGTAAACAATGTGTTTTTGTTGGAAACAAGGCTAATAAAGTACTTGGGTTCATACAAGGGAGTGTTAGTTTCAAGACTAGCGAGGTCATCCTAAAACTATATCTTGCTCTTGTGAGACCACACTTGGATCACACAGTTCAGTTCTGGTCACCGTATTACAGAATGGATATAGAATCCTTGGAAAGAATTCAGAGGAGAATGACAAGACTAATCCCGGGCATTAGGAACCTTGAGTACAGAGACAGGTTAAAGCATCTTAATTTGTACTCCCTCGAGAGACGTAGAGTGAGGGGCGACCTGATAGAGGTGTATAAATGGAAGTCAGGGCTAAACAAAGGGACATTACAAAGGTACTCAAACTATCCAACCAGGAACGAACTCGTAACAATGATTTTAAATTAGACAAATTTAGATTTAGGCGCGCGATAGGTAAACATTGGTTTGGTTAGGTTAGGTTAGGTTAGGTGGAAGCCGTTGGTTAGGTTAGGTTAGGTGGAAGCCGTTGGTTAGGTTAGGTGGAAGCCGCTGGTTAGGTTAGGTTAGGTGGAAGCCGTTGGTTAGGTCGACGGGGTAAAGAATTGTGTTTCTAAACTTAGGAACTTCAGCTCATTATACGCGTCCTGATCCTGTATAACTCATCTCTATAACGACCAGTTAACGTATTGATCAACAGACGGTACACTGCTCACCCACGTCATCTGTAGTGTTTGTGTTAACATCCACCGCCGGCAGGTGAAGCAAACACAGAGGAACAATATCGGTTTGTTGATACTGTTAACTGTTGATACTGTTAACTGTTGATACTGTTAACTGTTGATACTGTTAACTGTTGATACTGTTAACTGTTGATATTGTTAACTGTTGATATTGTTAACTGTTGATACTGTTAACTGTTGATATTGTTAACTGTTGATACTGTTAACTGTTGATATTGTTAACTGTTGATACTGTGTTGATACTGTTATACTGTTGATACTGTTGATACTGTTAACTGTTGATACTGTTAACTGTTGATATCGTTAACTGTTGATATTGTTAACTGTTGATACTGTTAACTGTTGATACTGTTAACTGTTGATATTGTTAACTGTTGATACTGTTAACTGTTGATACTGTTAACTGTTGATACTGTTAACTGTTGATACTGTTAACTGTTGATATTGTTAACTGTTGATACTGTTAACTGTTGATACTGTTAACTGTTGATATTGTTAACTGTTGATACTGTTAACTGTTGATACTGTTAACTGTTGATACTGTTAACTGTTGATACTGTTAACTGTTGATACTGTTAACTGTTGATACTGTTAACTGTTGATACTGTTAACTGTTGATACTGTTAACTGTTGATATTGTTAACTGTTGATACTGTTAACTGTTGATACTGTTAACTGTTGATACTGTTACTGTTGATATTGTTAACTGTTGATACTGTTAACTGTTTACTTGTGTTGGTAGATCAGTGCTTCTTGGCGGTGTGTGTGTCAGAGACTGGTGGATAATATTGAAGTTTTTGTCGATGCCAGACGTATAATCGTGACCTCTGGTGTATAATTTGATGTATAATTTTCTTCCGTATAATCGTCAATACTTCCTTGTCCTTCCTGTAAATAACAACAACACTCTAACCTAACCTAACCTTCGTCAGCCATTGTTGTTTACTTCCGTCAGCCATTGTTGTTTACTTCCGTCAGCTGTTCCCCAGTATGACGTCACGCGATGCCCAAAACACTGAGGCCCGTAAATTAAACAACATCTTCCCTTGAAGGTGGAGTTAGTTAATGTTACCGCCACACCTTACTGTACTGCGGTGTGCCTCAGGACTCATTAAGTTAAAACACGACCATGTTGTTTAATAATACGGGCGTGAGACCTCCTTCCATTCTCCCTCCCTTCTTCCTTCCCTTCCTCCTTCTCTCCTCTCCCTCCTCCTCCTCCCCCTCCCTCCCTCCCTCCCACTCTCCCTCCCCATCCCTCCCTCCTCCCTCCCACTGTCTCTCCTTCCCTCTGTCCCTCCTTCTCCTCCCCTCTCTCCTCTCTCCTCCCCACTCTCCCTCCCACTCTTTCTCTCCCTCTCTCCCTCCCACTCTCCCTCCCTCTCCTCCCACCCACTCATCCGACCGACATTTCTCATCACAACAGGTGAATCTGATTGCACCGTACTGAAGGAAAAACTCTCAGTTGACAGGTGAGGACAGTTGTGTCTCACTTCACGATTTTACTGTCAGTTTAGGACATTGGAAATAGTGGACGGGACGGGACGGGACGGGACGGGACGGGTGTGTGCTTGTGTGTAGTCATGGAAAGGATTGGTGTCATGGGAAACTACACTACATACATACATCCATCCATACATACACACATACACACACACACCAGGTAGCAAGATTTATCAGGTAGAGTGTGAGAGTTCGGGGATAGATCGTGCACTCAACTATACAGTATACGCCCACAGCCTCTCACCAGCTACTCAATTCTCAAAACAAAAATAATAAACTTGATCAATTAATTTTTTTTATATAAGAATAATTTACACCTGTTAGGAAAATATTAAAATTAATTGCCGATAGATGTCAAGTTTATTTATTTATTAATTATTATTTTTCGACTGTTGTCTCTCTTGTGTTTGGGAAGTTTGAAAGAATAGTCTGGTTTTGTGATACTATCGTTTTATTTGACCAGAGCCAGACAGTGGAACGAGAGTTAGTTTTATCTCTCTCTCTCTCTCTCTCTCTCTCTCTCTCTCTCTCTCTCTCTCAGGTGGTTGGGTTAATATTTCTCTTCTGTGTGTGAGAAAGAACTGTTTTAATTACCTGCCTGAGGAAGTTTTAGTGTTGATTAATTTTGACTAATGGAAGGGAAAGGAAGAGGGAGAGAAAGAAAGAAAGAGAGAGAGAGAGAGAGAGAGAGAGAGAGAGAGAGAGAGAGAGAGAGAGAGAGAGAGAGAGAGAGAGAGAGAGAGAGAGAGAGAGAGAGAGAGAGAGAGAGAGAGAGAGGAGGTCGAAAAGATAAAGAAAGAGAGGGAGAAAGAGAAAGAGAGCAAGAGAGAGAAGAAGTGAAAAAATTGAAAGATAGAGAGAGGGAGAAGGAGGGAGAAAATGAAAAGAGAGACAGACAGTGTGAGATAGAGATAAAGAGACAAAGATTGTGAGTATTAAAAGAGAGAGAGAGAGTGAGAGAAAGAAAACAAAGAAAGTGAGTGCGTGAAAGTGAGAGAAAGTGAATGAAGTTTATGTAGTGAAAGTTAATGAATGAAGTTTATGTAATGAAAGTTAATGAATGAAGTTTATGTAATGAAAGTTAATGAATGAAGTTTATGTAATGAAAGTTAATGAATGAAGTTTATGTAATGAAAGTTAATGAATGAAGTTTATGTAATGAAAGTTAATAGGCCTCACCTCCAATTAAGGGTTGTAAAAATAATTCAAGATTCAATTATTCATTTTAATTAACTGTTTCTATATTGTTCAAGTGATAATTAGTTAGATTCTTTATTAACTTTACCTGTGATTAATAAAAAAGTTAATTATTTTATACTAGGAGGGGCGAGAGTGTCATCAACCTGTGTACAGTACATGTCAGGTTAGGTGAGAGACGAAGGGGAGGGGGTGTCTGGGAGGGGGTGTTGGTTGGCTGGGGAGGGGGTGTCTGGGAGGGGGCTAACACAAGGTGTCTGGGAGGGGGGTTGGTTGGGAAGGGTGTCTGGGAGGGGGGTTGGCTGGGCTGGCTCTGAGAGATGAAGGGAGGAGGGAGGGGAAGCTCAAGAGTGGTTCTCCGGGTCGTGAGTGCCATGGGGAGGGGGGAGGCTGGGGCAGGTGGTGAGACAGAGGTAATCACTGCCTCGACAGCCGACAAACGCTGCACAGATGGGATTTGTTTCAGGATTTTCTTCATTGCATTCATCGTGTTGGTCTAGAGTGGGTGGGACCTAACTGCCTAACCTAACCTAACCTACCCTAACCTAAACTAATGCTAACCTAACCTAACTTAACCTAACCTACCCTAACCTAACCTAATACTAACCTAACCTAACTTAACCTAACCTACCCTAACCTAACCTAACCGTTTGCATTTACGCGTTTCATTGATAAATTTTGTGAGTTTTTCAGTTGAATTTTTGTCCATCGACCGTCAGGAAGAGCCACCCAAGCCACTACCTCCTCCTCCTCCTCCCCTACTCTTCCTCCTCTTCCTCCACGTCCTCCTCCTCCCCCTACTCTTCCTCGTCTTCCTCCTCCTCCTCCTCCCTCTACTCTTCCTCCTCGTCCTCCTCCTCCACCCACCAGTTCGGTGTTTCAGTCTTAACAACAACCCACAGATTTTCGGAACCGTGATGAATCGTTTTGGTAGACAGAACAATTGTGCAGTGAGAGAGAGAGAGAGAGAGAGAGAGAGAGAGAGAGAGAGAGAGAGAGAGAGAGAGAGATTATTAGCTTGGAAATTGAAGAAGTTTAGATTGAGGTGAAAAGATAATGAACTCCCAGTGACCAACCATTAATTTCTGAATGTCAATACAACACGTTACTGGAGTAGTGATGATGATGATGATGATGATGATGATGATGATGGTGGTCCTCTGGGTGGCCATTTTAAGTCCCACTTGAGTTAAGGAGGAGCAACCCTTTCGTCTATACTTGAAGGGTGAGTAAGTGGGTGGGTACTACAGGTTCCCGGGAACTCGAGGAAGACTGAGTCGTGAAGTGGGGAGAGTAGTGGTGTGCCTCTTTGATTATGTAGCAGAATATTCAGTTACAATCACCTTCATAATCAGTCACAATCACAATCACGTCACAATCAGTCGAAATCACAATCACCGTCACAATCAGAGTCACAATCACAATCACGCCACAATCAGTCGAAATCACAATCACCGTCACGATCAGAATCACTGTCACAATCGGTCACAATCTCACCGTCACAATCACAATCACCATAACCTGTTGCCACCGTCACCATCGAACAGGAACAGTATAATGATGGGTGCCTGGTACGTTGGTAACCCTGCAGTCAAATGGGTCTAAAGGATTGTTAAGGATTGGGGAACTAGTAGTAGTGGTGGTGGTGGTGGTGGTGGTGGTGGTGCAGGAGAGAGCCTCGGGTAGACAGTTGGTGAGCCGGGCGGTGGGTCACACATACCACACGAGGGCCACTACTACTACCACCACCATCACCACCAATATTACTACTACCACCACTACTACCATCACATTGTGTTTACGGCAAAAAGGTGAGGCTGTTCCTTGTCTGATTTGTTTATCTACGGTTTTTTTACACCCGCCCCACCCAACCATCCCCCCACCCCGCTCGCCCACCACCGCCCATCTTGACTCTATACTCGTGAGTCACCTTCCAGTACTGTGGTCACATAAATAAGGCCAGATCAGTGTTTGGTTAATTGTCGTATTTAAGTTGTAATATTCCACTGGTGTATTAAAGTCGTCAGGACCAAAATATTGACTTGTGGTTAATCAGAAGCCAAGTTATAAGAACATAAGACTGGAGGAAACAGTAACTATTGACCCATACTGGACAGTCCCGTTTACACCCAACCCCTATCGCTCATATATCCACCCAACCTGTGTTTGAAGCTATCCAGTGTGTTAGAGTTAATGATGATGTTTGGTAACTTGTTCCACTCGTCCACTACTCTATTTCCAAACCAATGTTTACCTATCTCGCGACTAAATCTAAATTTGTCTAATTTAAAACTATCGTTACGAGTTCGTCATCCACTGATTCGAAAATAGTTGAAAAGAATAATAATAGATTTGTTAGACAAGAACACCCACTTGTGAAGCCTTGTTGGCAATCATTGAGCAACTTGTGTTTCTCCAAGTGATTTCCAATAGAGTTTTTAACTAGTATTGCTTCCAGCTATTTGCCTACAATTGGTGTTAAGTTGATTGGACGGTATTACACTCGCTAGCCTCCAGGATTCTGGTACTACACCCGTTTTTAATAACATGTTAAACAACTTTAAGAATATACTAAGCTCTTCCTTGCACACCCACACACACCTGCCCATCCAGACAGGTGTGTAATAGTCACGTTAAGAAGCTCTCTGGGAACTCTCAAGTGTGTGACGTGTTCTTCACTACACAGTTAACACAGTAAAATATACTGGTAGATCACCCCCGTAGTGCTGGTCCTGGTTATAAGGCTCAAGGGATTATGATATAAGACTCAAGAGGCTCCCTTACCTCACTGTGGCAACTGTTCTCTCTCTCTCTCTCTCTCTCTCTCTCTCTCTCTCTCTCGTTAAAGTGTGAGCTAGTGGTAATAGTATACTCACAACGAACTAATTTAACGAGTATGAACCATTATCACCACCAGCTTATAGTGTGAGTCAGTATCAGAAGTGTGAGTCAGTACCAGAAGTGTGAGTCAGTACCAGTAGAGTGAGTCAGTACCAGTAGTGTGAGTCAGTACCAGAGTGTGAGTCAGTACCAGAAGTGTGAGTCAGTACCACAGGTGTGAGTCAGTATCAGTAGTGTGAGTCAGTACTCAGTGTTAATTTTGTCTCCTAACTGGTGTGTTAAGTGAAGGTATCTAGTTAAGGTAGAGTCTCGGTGTTAATTTGGTTGTCATTTTTGGTGGTAATTTTTGTGTTTGACCTTAAAGGCTGCAGTTAATTGTATTCTTACAGTGTTTCAATTAAGACGGATATTTACCTTACCAACCTGTGTTAATGAGAGGGAGAGAGAGAGAGAGAGAGAGAGAGAGAGAGAGAGAGAGAGAGAGTTTTCGATAGCAGGCGTACACAAGCTAGAGGGAAGTGTGCGCGTGTGTGTGTGTACCCGAGGTGTGACTGTCTTGGGTAGTGCTGGGTGAGTTTCCTTTCCTTGGTTGACTCTCCTTGGTTCATCTTCCTTGGGGCTCAAAACAGCTCTAGACAAGACTCTCAAAAAAATATGGCCACCGTTAGTTGGGTGGCCATCCTTCCCTCTCCATGGCCACTTTTATTTGGGAGTGGCCATCATTTCCCCATCATGGACAACTTTAGTTGGTGTGGCCATCCTTTCCCTATCATGGCCACCGTTAGTTTGGGTGGCCATCCTTCCCCTTCATGGCCACCTCTAGTTGGGGTGGCCATCCTTCCCCTTCATGGCCACCTCTAGTTGGGGTGGCCATTAGGTAAACATGAGACGCAGTGTTTTGATTAATGTGTTTTCGTTTTTTAGTAGATTTTGCAAACTAGAATTTTATTTATTTATTTATAGAAAATTATCTTGTTTTCCTTGTTTATCTTACTGAGTTTACACACACACACACACACACACACACACACACACACACACACACACACAGAACACTTCAAGTAATTTCTGTAAATAAGGAGGTTAATATTAGTGTCGCAGCTGGTGCCAAGACGCACCTGGTGTGTGTGTGTGTGTCTGTGTGTGTATTATTGATATCTATCTATGTCTTCAATGCATGTGTCTGTGTCTGTGTGTGTGTGTGTCTGCGGTGGGGCCCCTGTACTTACACTAGTGAAGGGACTGTGCCTAGGCTATGACGAGCCCCTGTAAACGCACTAGTGAAGGGGACTGTACCTAGGCTATATGATGAGCCCCTGTAAACACACTAGTGAAGGGGACTGTACCTAGGCTATATGACGAGCCCCTGTAAACGCACTAGTGAAGGGGACTATACCTAGGCTATATGACGAGCCCCTGTAAACGCACTAGTGGAGGAGACTGTACCTAGGCTATATGATGAGCCCCTGTATACACACTAGTGAAGGGGACTGTACCTAGGCTATATGACGAGCCCCTGTAAACACACTAGTGAAGGGGACTGTACCTAGGCTATATGACGAGCCCCCTGTAAACACACTAGTGAAGGGGACTGTACCTAGGCTATATGACGAGCCCCTGTAAACACACTAGTGAAGGGGACTGTACTAGGCTATATGACAGCCCCTGTAAGCACACTGAGTGAAGGAACTGTACCTAGGCTATATGACAGGCCCCTGTAAACGCACTAGTGAAGGGAACTGTACCTAGGCTATATGACGAGCCCCTAAACACACTAGTAGAAGGGGAACTGTACCTAGGCTATATAGCGAGCCTGTAAACACACTAGTAGAGGAACTGTACCTAGGCTATATGACGAGCCTAGCAAACACACTAGTGAGAGGGAACTGTACCTAGGCTATATGACGAGCCCCTGTAAACGCACTAGTGAAGGGGACTGTACCTAGGCTATATGATGAGCCCCTGTAAACACACTAGTGAAGGGGACTGTACCTAGGCTACATGACGAGCCCCTGTAAACGCACTAGTGAAGGGGACTATACCTAGGCTATATGACGAGCCCCTGTAAACGCACTAGTGGAGGAGACTGTACCTAGGCTATATGATGAGCCCCTGTATACACACTAGTGAAGGGGACTGTACTTAGGCTATATGACGAGCCCCTGTAAACACACTAGTGAAGGGGACTGTACCTAGGCTATATGACGAGCCCCTGTAAACACACTAGTGAAGGGGACTGTACCTAGGCTATATGATGAGCCCCTGTAAACACACTAGTGAAGGGGACTGTACCTAGGCTATATGACGAGCCCCTGTAAACACACTAGTGAAGGGGACTGTACCTAGGCTATATGACGAGCCCCTGTAAACACACTAGTGAAGGGGACTGTACCTTGGCTATATGACGAGCCCCTGTAAACGCACTAGTGGAGGAGACTGTACCTAAGCTATGGCCGAGCCCCTGTAGCAAACACACTGAGTAGAGGGGACTGTACCTGGAAGCTATGGCGAGCCCCTAGCAAGCACACTAGTGAAGGGGACTGTACCTAGGCTATACGACGAGCCCCTGTAAACACACTAGTGAAGGGGACTGTACATATCTTTTAGTTACCGAGTTCTCTACTGTGTGAGGGACCTAAGTGCAGAAAAAACCCCAAACGCTGCTGTCAATGAGTCACAAGTGTGTGTTAAGTGCGTGTTACATTGTCGGGTTTCTTTTACCTCTCGTGATGTTTCCTGGTTTAATTAACTCGACAAAAGTGATGGGGCGTCATTTTGTGCCGCTAGTAAACACGGATCACCTAAAGAATTTTTAACCTAGTTTATTGTATCTCTTTTTATCTCCCTGTCTCTTCTCTTATTATCTCTCCCTCCCTGTCTCTTTGTTTATCTATCTCCCGTCTCTCCCTCTCTCCTCACCCTCCAACTTGGTCAGGTCCACAATGTCTCTCCAGTGACCGAATTATTTTTAACTCATCTCTCTTTTATACTCGCACACACTAATTAGTATCTCACACACACACACACACACACACACACACACACACACACACACACACACAACCCGGAAGGGTAAAAGTTGTGGAGTGTTCGTGAGCTATCTCTGTCTCCCTCCTTCTTCCCCTACCCTCTCTTCCTCTTCTTCTCCCTCCCCTCCCTTTCCCCCTTCTTTACCCTCAGACTCCCTCCCCATCTCCCTCTTTTTCTCCCCTTCCCCTCCTCTCCCCCCTCCCATCTCCCCCTCCCCCCAAGGAAAACAACCATCTGAAAGTTTTCTGAAGTCATAAAAACTTTAAGATTCCGTCGATTTACATGTTTTTCTTTGGATCTTTATATCGTTTTATGCACACACACACACACACACACACAGACAGACAGACAGACACACACACAGGTGAAGGGATTTTTTTTTTTCTTAGTGAAGTTTGGGAAGATATTTGTCCCTTGAGTGTTGATGTCAAGGAGTTGGTGGTTGACCCTCTCTCTCTCTCTCTCTCTCTCTCTCTCTCTCTCTCTCTCTCTCTCTCTCTCTCTCTCCTCCCATTAGCTCTGACTTCTTTCTCAGGCTCCCGAAACTCTCATTATCTCTCAGACTCAAGATTCTAATTGAGTCTCAGTGCTAATTTAGTCTCCTAACTAGTGCTACGTGAAGGTATCTAATTAAGGTGGGTCAGGTTAGGTTAGGTCAGGTTAGGTTAGGTCAGGTCAGGTCAGGTCAGGTTAGGTTAGGTTAGGTTAGGTCAGGTCAGGTCAGGTCAGGTTAGGTCAGGTCAGGTCAGGTTAGGTCAGTTCAGGTTAGGTCATGTTTGGTCAGGTTAGGTGTAACTATCATTTTTTTTTGCATTATTTCACCATTTTATCTAAAGTCAACAACAATTATAAAATCCTACGAAACCCGACTACGAAATCCTACAAAATTTTACAAAATCCTACGGAATTCTGCAAAATCCTGGGAAATACTACGAAATCCTACAGAATCCTACAAACCCTACTAAGAAATCCTACAAAATCCTGCAAAATCCTACGAAATACTACAAAAAACCTACGAAATCCTACTAAACCAAACAAAATTTTACAAAAATCCTACGAATTCCTACGAAATCCTACAAAACCCTACAGAATCCTACGAAATCCAACCTTTATGAGTATGATGATTTTAGGCCTTTTGAGTATGATGATCTCTTGAGTATGATGACTTAACCCTTTGAGTATGATGACTTAACCCTTTGAGATGATGACTTAATCTCTTAAGTACGATGACTTAACCCTTTGAATATGATGACTTAACCCTTTTAGCATGATGACATAACCCTTTTAGTATGATGACTTAACCCTTTTAATATGACTTAATCTCTTGGGTATAATGACATTGTACTCGGGCGGTTAGCGTACTCTAGGGGTTAAATCATCACATTGAAGGGGGTTAACTCTTCCAAATAATAATAATAATAATAATAATAATAATAATAATAATAAATGAAGATCTTGGTGACGCGAGAGACAAAGACGATAATGATTGAGGTGAACGAGACATACACCCTCGTAATTAATCTTTGTCTAACTGAGGTAAGTAATATGTTCCTCAGTGTGGGTGGGCAATATAACATGTAAGGTGTAGTGAGAAAGATAGTTTGAGGAAGTATTTAGATAGTTGTGGTTTGTTTCGTTGTAATGGTTGAAATAGTAGTTAATAATAATAATAATAATGATACAAATAAATATGATAATGATAATAATAATCAGTCAGCACGATGCGTTCCTGGAGGAGAGGGCACGCCAAGCCAGTCTTACCGAGGGCGGGTGGAAGAGGCTGCCATCTTTAATCTGCTCCACCCACCCTAATATTTTTCCTTCCCACACTAACTCACCTCCTCATTACCTTCTCATTTAACTTAAAATTTGCGAATCATGTTTACTTTTTTGGCTCCCTGGGTCGCTAAAAGCCCTCGAGTATCATAATATTAGCGAGGTTAGAACGTTAATATTTTAGATTTTTTAGGATTACGTGTTACATGGCGCTACTTAGAGGATGTTACGTGTACCTTGGCGCTACTTAGAGGATGTTACGTGTTACATGGCGCTACTTAGAGGATGTTACGTGTTCCTTGGCGCTACTTAGAGGATGTTACGTGTTCCTTGGCGCTACTTAGAGGATGTTACGTGTTCCTTGGCGTTACTTAGAGGATGTTACGTGTTCCTTGGCGCTACTTAGAGGATGTTACGTGTACCTTGGCGCTACTTAGAGGATGTTACGTATTCCTTGGCGCTTGAGGAGATGTTACGTGTTACTTGGCGCTACTTAGAGGATGTTACGTGTTCATGGCGCTACTTAGGGGATGTTACGTGTTACATGGCGCTACTTAGAGGATGTTACGTGTACCTTGGCGCTACTTAGAGGATGTTACGTGTTACATGGCGCTACTTAGAGGATGTTACGTGTTCCTTGGCGCTACTTAGAGGATGTTACGTGTTCCTTGGCGCTACTTAGAGGATGTTACGTGTTCCTTGGCGTTACTTAGAGGATGTTACGTGTTCCTTGGCGCTACTTAGAGGATGTTACGTGTACCTTGGCGCTACTTAGAGGATGTTACGTATTCCTTGGTGATATATATATATATATTCTGACTAATTTGGTAAAGTTATTCCTTCTCGTGCCATAAGTTCTAATTTTAACTGTGTGTCTTTCCTCATAATAACTCAAGAGCGGGTTTACGGATCTGTACTAAACTTGGTCGGCTTGTTTAATATGTGACAATATCTTTATGGTGTATACTTGGTCATAATCCACAGTGTATTGCCATGTTGATACTTAACGCCTTGGTAACGCCCATGATGTTACGGGTGTTAAAGAAAACGGGATTTTACAAGTATTAAAGAAAACGATGACTTGAATCAATATCTAGTGGTGACTATGTTAATTTACAGTAATAGTGTGACTCACAGTATAGGTTTCAGAGGCAGGATTTGTATAGATTTATATGAGGTTTGTCGTGTTTATTTCCTCTATTACCACATAAATAATTTATATAAATCTGGTCTTGTTTGACTTATGTATTTGTTCTGGTTCAGCCGTTCAGTGTTGTAGAGGAATATATATTTGTTTAATATTTTTCAATCGCTGTGTCAACTTTAACTCTCCCTCCCTCCCTCCTCTCTTTACCCCTCCCTTGTTCCCCCTTCCTTTCTACACCCCCCTTCCCCACCCTTGTTTCCTGTTCCCCTCTCCTTCCCCCTTACCTTCTTCCCCCCTTCCTCCAACCCCTTCCTCCCTCCACCCCTCCATCCTCCCTCTTCACCCTCCCCTCCTACCCTCCCGTCCCCCTCCCTTCCCTCCTCCCCTTCCCTGATTACCCTGATGAAGCACCGCCTCTCCATCGTCACTCCTGATCACTAAAGTACAAATATCTTTATTCTTGTTCATTTTCCTTAACTCTATATCATTCACGCGTCAGACATAAAGACAGAATTCATGGCTGTTAAATTCTCGTGTTAAGACGGGTAGTTTCCTTCTTCTATTAGTAAATTATCAGAGAAAACGTCATTAAAGTCCCGTGTTCTATTTTTTTTATTGAAGTCTCCCATAAAAATACCTAAATATCGTTTTCTTTCTTATGTGTGACTTTTACTTTTCCATAAAATTCCTGGATATTTTTTTTTTCATCGGTTTAGGTTAGGTTATGGTTAGGTTAGGTTATGGTTAGGTTATGGTTAGGAGGGAGGGGGAGGAGGAGGGAGAGATGGAGGGTCCACTGTTACAGGTAGATAATGATGTATACCTGTGTTACCTGGACCAGATACAACCTGTGTGAGGTAATGAAGTCAGGTAATGATGTGAGGTAATGAAGTCAGGTAATGATGTCAGGTAATGAAGTCAGGTAATGATGTGAGGTAATGAAGTCGGTAATGATGTAAATTAATGTCAGGTAATGATGTGAGGTAGTAGAAGTCAGGTAATGATGTGAGGTAATGAAGTCAGGTAATGATGTGAGGTAATGAAGTCAGGTAATGATGTGAGGTAATGAAGTCAGGTAATGATGTGAGGTAATGAAGTCAGGTAATGATGTCAGGTAATGAAGTCAGGTTCTTGGTACATGTAATTATTATTTTTCATATACAGGTATATAATGGGGGCAGGAAAAAGTGATATCTACCCAGAGCTCAGGTAACACACACACACACACACACACACACACACACAGTGAGGGGCGTCTTTAATCATATCTCTTTCGTGTGTGTGTGTGTGTGTGTGTGTGTGTGTGTGTGTGTGTGACTGCAATCCCGACCAAAGGAAATTGCCTCTGTTGTATCGTGAAGAGAGAGAGAGAGAGGGAGAGAGAGGGAGAGAGGGGGAGAGAGGGAGAGAGAGAGAGAGAGAGAGAGCGTGTGTGTTAAAGGGTCTGTACTGGTATGATAGGCAGTATTAATTTAGAGCTCTCTCTCTCTCTCTCTCTCTCTCTCTCTCTCTCTCTCTCTCTCTCTCCCCAATACATCTTAACTCAGGTAAGCTCGTTAATGCACCTCACGCCTCTAGTAATTGGGGGACAAATGAACGTACGATATTTTTTTTAAACATTTACATAACCAAAATAATTCTGTCGTAAGTTAAGGTCGAACAAGTTAATGGACTCACAAGTTAATGGACTCACAAGTTAATGGACTCACAAGTTAATAGACTCACAAGTTAATGGACTCACAAGTTAATGGACTCACAAGTTAATGGACTCACAAGTTAATGGACTCACAAGTTAATGGACTCACAAGTTAATGGACTCACACACATTTTTCCCCTTAAGGTAAAAAAGAAATCCATCCCTAAGATCCTTTAAGATTCCTGAGGCACTCCAGCGTTATAAGTGCCTCATAATATCTGAAAAGTGTCAAGTAAAGTCGTAAGTTTCATTATCGTGTTACTTATATCCCGCCATCAAAGGTAAATTACTTAATTACTTATGACCAGACGCTGAAAAGTAACAGGAAGGGGTGAGAGGGGTGGGGGAGAGGGGAGAGGTGGGAAAGGGAGGGAGGGTGTGGGGGAGGGAGAGGGGGAGGGGGAGAGGGAGGGAGGGAGGGTGTGGAGGAGGGAGGGGTGGGAGAGGGGGAGGGGTGAGAGGGGTGGGAGAGAGGAGAGGGGGTAGGGGAGAGGGGGAGGTGTGGAGGGGTGGGAGAGGTTATTAGGAGGGGGTTTGGGGGTTAAGTGTGAGGGCTTAGTACTAGATATAAGGGCTGGGACTATGATTAAGGGCTAGGTGGGGGCTAGAAGCTCAGGGGGATTAACAGACGCTGATCTGAGTTGGGTTATGAAGAGGGAAATTGATTAGTTAGAAGCTCTGTGACCTGATTGGCTGAATGAGCCACTCAACTCATCCTTGACTCATCCCATCTCTTGACTCACCTCACCTTACTGTACTCATTCAATTCATCCTCATAACAATTTACTCAGCTCATCCCATCCACCTTACTCAGCTCATCCCATCTACCTTACTCAGCTCATCCCTTCTACCTTACTCAGCTCATCCCATCCACCTTACTCAGCTCATCCCATCTACCTTACTCAGCTCATCCCATCCACGTTACTCAGCCTTCACTCACCTTAACTCATGCACTTAAGTAACTACCAACTTCCATTTATTTATAACAAGTAATTTCTCTGTAATGGTCTGGTCTGGTCTGGTCTGGTCTGGTCTGGTATCGTCTGGTCTGGTCTGGTCTGGTATCGTCTGGTCTGGTCTCGTCTGGTCTGTAGTAATATCTTAAGCCATTGTTCCAGGTAACTGCTCCTTGTACAAGAACGAAACCTGTCCAACATTATTCATTAACTACCATCACTAAACTCACCAGTGATTAGAAGTTCTACTCAAATGCCAAACCTTTTCCAAATTAGTTTACCAGTCTGTTTATTTGCCTGTCTGTCTGTCTGTCTGTCCTGTCTCTGTCTGTCTGTCTGTCTGTCTGTCTGTCCATCTGTCCACGCTGACATTTCCCTAATTGATTCCCTTTGTACCTGCCGATCACACAGGTGTTGAAGGTTACCTGAGTCATTAATAATAAGTGGATCATTATTTCTTCAGTTTTGTCTTTAATTCGTTGGTTAGGTTAGGTTAGGTTAGGTTAGGTTGGGTTAGGTTAGGTTAGGTTGGGTTAGGTTGGGTTAGGTTAGGTTGAATGATGGTCAACTTGCTTCTTCGGGTAGAGAGGAGGAGGTGTGGTAGAGAGAGGGTCGTGTGGTAGAGAGGGGGTCGTGTGGTAGAGAGAGGAGGTCGTGTGGTAGAGAGAGAGGGTCGTGTGGTAGAGAGAGAGGGTCGTGTGGTGCAGAGGGGTCGTGTGGTAGAGAGGTCGTGTGGTAGAGGGGTCGTAGAGAGAGAGAGGGGTCGTGTGGTAGAGGTCGTTGGTGAGGTCGTGTGAGTAGGGGGCCGTGTGGTGGGGGTCGTGTGGTAGAGAGAGAGGGAGGTCGTGTGGTAGAGAGGTCGTGTGGTAGAGAGAGGGGTCGTGTGGTAGAGAGGGAGGTCGTGTGGTAGAGAGAGGGGGTCGTGTGGTAGAGGAGGTCGTGTGGTAGAGGGGGTCGTGTGGTAGAGAGGGGTGCGTGTAGGTAGAGAGGGGGTCGTGTGGAGAGAGGGGAGAGAGGTCGTGTGGTAGAGAGAGGGGGGTGGCGGCTTCAACCTTTGTGTTGTTGGCTTAATTATGTAAATCAAAATATATTGCCGGATTACCATTCATTATAACCTATAGTACTATTAATAAGTGAGTTAATTCATTATTTTGGGACTCGTTGGCGGCCTCATCTGGGAGTCTTTTTATTTATGTTTCTGTTTATTCTTTTATTTCACCTATTTATTGTTATTCATTTATTTTTTTATAAGAGCTTTTTTTTATTTGTTTGAGTGAATATATTTATTTTATGTTCGTATTTCTCATAACAGTTAGCAAGGACAGTTTATAGTGTGTAAATGTACCTTTTATTTCACATTTTTATTTGGTATCTCTCTGACATTTGACTCATTTATTATTGATTTTGTCATTATTGTTACGATTATTTTTACTTTTATATTACATTTTAAACTAAAATGAATCACCTTCGTCAGGGGTGTTTTGGCGCCTATGTATCGTCTTAGTGGCTTAAGCCCCCAACAAATTTCAGTAAAGACTAACGGGAGATAAAATAGCCCAGGCGATATTTTTACTGAGATGGAACACAGCAGCTCTTTACAGAATATATATAAACCGGGTATCCTAACCTCCATCATATAAAAATTGATGCCTAAATATATATTGCCAAGAGCTCGCTTCGCTTCGAGTGTGACCTGACTGCATCTCCTGATTATTTCACGGGAGGTGGAGGGGGAGCGCGAGGGAGCGGTTACTCACCAAGATAACTGAGATCGCGGGAATAATTTATTTGTCCCGTGTAAAAATTTACGATACATCTTTTTTACCTCTCCATATTTTTTGAGAGATAGTAGACGATAAATGATTATTCTTGCGGCTGACACAGATCCTCAGGAGATATTTTTTTAGATTTTAGTCGCGTGAGAAAGAGGCTTTATGTGTGAAGCACTCGGCAAAGACGGCTGGGCATGGATTTCCTTTTAGGATTAGTGATGAGTCTGCCCGGTGCTTGTCCAGTCCTCGGGTCCAGACTGAGTAGGATAATGATTAACTAGACTTACGAAATAATAATAACACTCCAATAACACTAATAACAATAACAACACCAAATACAATAACAATAACAAAACAAATATTTCAGGTGAGGATTAAACACCGTAACACTACCTGGGGTGGGTTAGGTTAGGCTAGGTTAGGTTAGGTTAGGCTAGGTTAGGTTAGGTTCACTATAATACCATTACCTCTCCTGTAACAGATGTGAACCATTGAGGCCTTTATCCCTCCTTCACCGCCGCCGCCCGGAGGTGTTCCACTTACCACACACACCCCTCACCTGCACCACCTGTCTGTCTGTGTGTGTCTGAGCCCTCGAGGTATTATTAAGGTGTGTGTGTGTGGGTCTCTCTCTCTCTCTCTCTCTCTCTCTCTCTCTCTCTCTCTCTCTCTCTCTCTCTCTCTCTCTCTCCTACATCATACATCAACCGTTTATATTCTGTTAGGTCAACATTCCCTACAAACTCTTTACAACATTGTGACAACAGAAACGGTAATAACAACGGTACTAATGACCCTTGAGTTATTATGTTACTGTTGTCTTAATATAACGCATCTGTTAACAGGTATAGATAGTGTATATTTACCTCATTACCGTTAACAGTATAACAACGGAAATGGAAAACAACAGTACGACCTCATCTACCAACAGGAGAACTTTATCCGTTTAGCAACAGAGCGAGAGTACGGACACACAATCAACGGTAAAGGCGACTAAAAAATAAATAATAATTCCTTTACAACCAACAAACACAAAAATAAGGACCCTAATTGTTTCATTGTCTGTAGAAGGTAACTTGGCGCTACTGCAGAAGGGGAAGAAGGAGGAAGAGGAAGGTTTTGAGCTGGTGTGTGGACGTCTCGAGTCATTGTCTGTAGAAGGTAACTTGGTGCTACTGCAGAAGGGGAAGAAGGAGGAAGAGGAAGGTTTTGAGCTGGTGTGTGGACGTCTCGAGTCATTGTCTGTAGAAGGTAACTTGGTGCTACTGCAGAAGGGGAAGAAGGAGGAAGAGGAAGGTTTTGAGCTGGTGTGTGGACGTCTCGAGTCATTGTCTGTAGAAGGTAACTTGGTGCTACTGCAGAAGGGGAAGAAGGAGGAAGAGGAAGGTTTTGAGCTGGTGTGTGGACGTCTCGAGTCATTGTCTGTAGAAGGTAACTTGGTGCTACTGCAGAAGGGGAAGAAGGAGGAAGAGGAAGGTTTTGAGCTGGTGTGTGGACGTCTCGAGTCATTGTCTGTAGAAGGTAACTTGGTCCTACTGCAGAAGGGGAAGAAGGAGGAAGAGGAAGGTTTTGAGCTGGTGTGTGGACGTCTCGAGGTGTCCCTGGAGCTTTAGGCAGAATCTTCAGGATAAATTGAAAGCAAACAGAGGCAACGACTGAGCGGGGTGCGAGGCGCTTCAGTCTTACACCACCACCAACCTATCTCTGGCGACCACTACTGCCAGCGACCGATTATTACCGTGTGTATAGCGTGTGTGTGTGTGTATAGTGTGTGTGTGTGTGTGTGTGTGTGTGTGTGTGTGTGTGGAAGTTCAGTCAACATATAAAACTCAACATAAATATCACTTTATCGTCTTAGTAATAATATACTTTTTATTTAACTTTCAAACTTTCTTTCCCACTTGTCGAGAGAAAGTTTGGACTCTCTCTCTCTCTCTCTCTCTCTCTCTCTCTCTCTCTCTCTCTCCCTCCCTCCTGACCTGACTGAAACACGTCTTTAGTTTAGATGACCTTTGGTGTATCTCGTCTAGCCTCTCACTATCCTCACTATCCTCACTCTCCTCTATTTATCCTCATTGTATTTTTGCTCTATCCTCTCTCTCACTTTATTCACTATTCTCGTAGTCTTCCTTCATTCTCTTCGCTTCTTCCTCACATTCTCCCCATTCTATCCTCACTCTCCTCACTATCCTCACACTATCATCACTCTCCCCCTTCTAACCTCATTCTATCCTCACTCTCCTCACACTATCACCACTCTCCTCACTTTACTCTCACATTATCATCACTCTCCTCACTTTATCCTCACACTATCATCACTCTTCCCATGCTATCCTCACACTATCCTCACTCTCCTCACTCTATCCTCACACTATCATCACTGTTTCCTTACTATCCTAACACTATCCTCATTCTCCTCACTCTTTCCTCACTCCAACCTCAGTAGCCTCACTCCAACCTAAGTCACCTCCCTCTACCCTCACTCTCCTCATTCTATCCTCACCTTGCTTCACACTATCCTCACCTTGCTTCACGCTATCCTCACCTTGCTTCACACTATCCTCACCTTGCTTCACACTATCCTCCCCCCTAACCCACACAGCTCCCGGATGATCAACACAACAGTTAAGCCGAACAAATAACTTTAAAAAATCGACTCTTTTTCCATACGAATTTATATAGATACCAGTTTATATATATACATCCAGGGTCATCAAAAAGATATACCACAATATTTATAGACAACTGTTTATATTCTCTAATAAATTCTCTGTCCATGAATTTGTATATTTTTTCAGCGTTACGATTTTATGAATTTTCATTTTTTAAGTTTTAAGAAATTATAGTCAGGTTTAACGTTCACACAGTAGGGAACAGGTCTTGGCTTATCACCTGGTGTTAACTAACTCAATAATTTATGAATTTTCTTGAAACTTGCCAGTAAAGACAATACCCCCTCCTCTCCCCTCTCCTCCTCTCCTCTCTCCTCCCCTCCTCTCTCCTCTTCTCCCCTCCCTCTCCTCTCTCCCCTCCCTCTCTTCCCTCCTCTCCTCCCCTCCCCTCCTCCCTCCTCCTCTCCCTCCCTCTCCCCTCCTCTCCTCTCCTCCTCCCTCCTCTCCTCTCTTCCCTCTCCTCCTCTCTTCCCCTCTCCTCCTCCCTTCCCTTCCCCTCCTCTCCTCCCCTCCCCTCCCCTCCCCCTCTTCTCCCTCTCGACCTTCCACATACCCTTCCATACGCTCCACACTCTTTCCATATACTTCACAACTCTTCCACATCCCTACCCACACCCCCTCCACACCCTCCCCCTACCCCCTACATACCTACCCCCCCTCTCCACATACGGACATTCCATTCCTCCTCTCCTAACCCCCCTCCATCCTCTCCACACCCCCACCTCCCTGAATCCCAAAGGACTTCGATAATGGGGACGATCCGATTAGCTTAACCCGTGGAGGATTAAGGCCGCTCGAGGATGTACCGCGTGTTCGACCTATAGCGAACCCATAACACGATTAGCCTAGGTGGGTGTGTGAACTTACATCACATTAATTATCACCAAAACAGTGTTGCCAATTTAACTGATAATTAGTTGACCTTTAGAGCTTGTCGCACCTCACCAGTGTTGTCAACTTAGGGTGTCAGGCGTCAGTGTTGAAGTTATGGTGAGTGAGTGTCTCTCTCTCTCTCTCTCTCTCTCTCTCTCTCTCTTCGCTAACCACTAAAGGTCAACAACTCTAAACAATAGGTTATGTACTCTACGATTTTGACCTTATACTTAGAGATGTACTTGTGTTATACTTGAGTACATCTTGAGTACAATGTTGTAGGTTAGTGTCGTAATAAAGGTACAATGTTATGTCGTCGTACTCAACGGGTTAGTACACACACACACACACACCCACCCACACACACACACACACACACACACACACCCACACACACACACACACACACACCACACACACTTAACACAGTTACTACTACAGGAAACACTTCTTATTAATATTAGGTTAGGTAAGATTAGGTTAGGTTAGGTTAGGTTAGGTTAGGTTAGGTTAGCGGCTAAACTAACTGTGACTAAACTTTGGTACAGTCATGACCAGTGTTATCGTATTAAGCCTTAACTTTATTGTGGGAAACAGTTCACTTCTACACGGCTGTTAACCTGACGTGGATAACACACTTGAACGCCATCTATAGGCAGATGACCAGTTGAGGCAGTTGGGAGTCTCACTGTGTGTGTGATGGGACGGAGACTTATATTATATCTTACTGTGTTTGTTGTTTATGCTCCTGAAGTAGATTGTTTGTGTACATAGTTATCAGACCGTTGTGTACAGTGTAGTGAACAGTGTACAGAACAGTGTAGGTCTCATACACTGTGCTGGAGGATAAATAAGGTGGCAGGTTTGTAACCAATTGTCACACCATTACTCTATATACTGCAGGACGGTATTATTCACTCCACGCTAATCTATACCAACGTTGCTGTACCGTGTAGTAGTCGGTAATGTCACCAACAGTACATTGTTTGTATACCTGTACTGTCTCTGTACCGTTGGTGACATTTCCGACTGGTACATTCAGTAACTCCCACCCTCCTTCCATCCTTCACTCCCCCTTCTCCTTCACCCCATCCTTTCCTCCCTCCCTCTGTGTCTAGGCGCCCAAGGGAGGTACAATACTCCTTCACCACAGGCCTGGGTTAGGGCCAAGGCTGTCACACATCTGACCTAAACAGCGACAAGAGGCCCTGACAAATTCTTTTTTTTTTCTCTCGTTAATAGATCGAGAATTACTGTGTTTATTGTATGTGTTTCTTCTCACACACACACACACACACACACACACTGGTATAGTCCCCCACACGACCCAGTATGATATAACCTACAGAATTTGCCTCAATCCCACCACAACCATAATACGAATCCCAGTTTAATTCCACTTCCAGATATGTTGAAATTTCCGTTTTCCTACACACTTAAAAAAAAAAAAAACCTAACAACATTATTTTGCTCCACAGATAAACCATGAGACTGGTGGGCTCACTCCGGCTGCGCCCCCTGCAGGTGTTACTCCTTCTACGTCTGGCAGGTGAGAGAAGCTGTTTACCTATTGTACAAGGCTCCCACTGCCCCACCATCAAAGAAACAGGTAAAATAATAAACTCCAGGTCCTCGTTTTACTCTGATGAAGCAACCGGTCTTACTGTCAGAGAATAACACCACCTTAATTAAATAAAGCCGTATTTTTTCATCTCCCTGCACCGCTAAACCTTGCTCTTACGTCTGGCAGTGAGGGTAAAGTATCGTACAGCCTCTTGGTCTAACTCTGATTTCCGTGAATATTTTTAGTACTTTACAAAATACTAATATATTACTTTTTATATACTTTAATTACGAGATACAGGTACAGTTAATTAGTAAAATGCAGAGAGGAATTTAGTCTCTATGAAGTGATGATAAGTAACCGACATTACCTTCGTGTTTACCAAAAAATATTAAAAAAATTAAAATAAAAATAGTCTGAATTAATGAAAAGTTATTATCAGCACAAAAGTTATTCTCATGAGGCAATATGTCAAACTTGATTGTTTTGTGAGTTTAGATAATTTTTCGGTTGTGTGAATGTCAGGTTAATTTACTGTAGGTGTATCAGGTGTGCGCAGTGACGTAGGAAAATACGTCCTCTACTGCGCATGACGTCACATCGCCCCGCCCCCCTACACCAGCTCAGTCTCACCTAAACCACCACACAAGCTGGAGGCATAGTGTGTGTGTGTGTGTAATTAACGACACAAAACTCAGGTGTTATTACTAATTAGTTTAAATTAATCTTCCTGTCAACACATCAGGTATTACACGACATATATTACGATATTAATTAACCTACTTGAGTCTTGTACAGAAATATTACACACCTGCCCCACACCTGCCGCCCCACCC
>NW_024724693.1:1334049-1344049 GCF_018991925.1 Homarus americanus
CTACTACAGTACACTACAGTACAGTGTGACGGTCACTACGGTACAATGTGACGGTCACTACAGCACACTACAGTACAGTGTGACGGTCACTACAGCAGACCGTGACAGTGTGACGGTCACTGCAGCACAGTGTGACGGTCACTACAGCAGACCGTGACAGTGTGACGGTCACTACAGTACAGTGTGACGGTCACCAGCAGACCGCACAGTGGTCACTGACAGTACCAGTGTGACGGTCACCAGCAGACTGCAGACAGTGTGACGGTCACTACAGCAGTGTGCGGTCACTACAGCAGACCGTGACAGTGGACCGTCTCTGTCCAGCCGTCAACCTGAGGGCCGTCCACCAGCTCACTCCATCAACACCGTGATAGTCAGCGAGGCTTCGTGCCACCTAAAGAGGACCAGCACTCTGCTCTCCGGGGCCACACGAAGCCACGAGGCCATTACTTAAGTCTCTGTCAACGTTTACAAAAACTGTGGCCATTTTAGCAAAACCCACACAACAGCACTCCACACCACCACACCACACCACACTACACACTACCACACACACACCACACCACACACACACCTTCCACCACCACACACACCACACCACACCACACCACCACACCCACACGCCCACCCTTACATCTCTCCTGTTAACATTGTGTAGAGGTCTCGTTAACCCCGAGACACTGTTGTAGAGGCCAGTCTCGGGTCTCCAGGGACTGTCTAGTGACGGTGTTCTTACGTGTCCATGTTATTGCAGCCCACTATTGTCAGGAACCTTTGTGTGTGTGTGTGTGTGTGTGTGTGTGTGTGTGTGTGTGTGTGTGTGTGTGTGCGCGTGTGTGTGTGTGTGTGCATAGTTACACAGATGGTATGACGGACGATGCTTCAAGATCTTTTCAATGAGGCAAAGAAGGTGATGGAGCAAAGCAGCAGTTGGAGACAGGAGGAGGCCCTAGCGTGAGGAGGACCACGGGCATCAACAACAGCTGGTGAGGGGTGGAGGGTGCTGGTGAGGGGGTGAGAGGGGTGCTGGTGTGAGAGGTGCTAGAGGGTGAGGGGTGCGGGGTGAGAGGGGTGTGGTGGGGAGAGGGTGGGGGGTGAGAGGGGGTGCAGAGGGGTGAGAGGGTGCCAGTGAGGGGTGAGAGGGGTGCTGGAGGGGGTGAGAGGTGGTAGTGTTGATGAGTGGTGCAGGATAGGTTAGGCTAGTTAGGGTTAGTGTTAGGTTAGGTTAAGGTTAGGTTAGGTTAGATTAGTGTTAGGTGACCGTCATCCACACAGTCACCTCCTCTCCAGACCAGACGAGATAATCTCTCATATACAAGGAGTGGAGAGACAAAGACCTAGTATTCCCCCTCTTCTCTCCCTGACCTAGTATTCCTCCCCTCTCCCTGACCTAGTATCTCTCCTTTCCTGACCTATCTCTCCCTTCTCTCCCTGACCTAGTATTCTCCCTCTTCTCTCCTTAACCAAGTATTCTCCTCTTCTCTCCCTGACCTAGTATCTCTCCCTCTTCTCTCCTGACCTAGTATCTCTCCCTCTTCTCTCCTGACCTAGAGAGGATCAGCAGCTACAGCTCTCTCAACACAACAATTGTCTCTGATGAATTCAAACCAGTTGATATGGTGAGTGTGGTGAGTCTCGTGGTGTGTGTGTGTGGGGTGGCTGTGGTGTAGTGTAGTGTGTGTGGTGGGAGTGGGGAGCTGTGTGGTGTGTGTGGTGTGTGTGTGGTGTGGTGGTGTGGTGTAGTGTCGGGTGGTGTGGTGTGTGGTGTGTGGCGTGGTGTGGTGTGGTGTAGTGTGGCGTGGGGTGCATTGTGTAGTGTGGTGTGTGTGGTGTGGTGTGGTGTGTGGCGTGGTGGTGTAGTGTAGTGTGGTGTGTGGTGTGGTGTAGTGTGGCGTAGTGTGTGTGGTGTGGTGTGGGTGTGTAGTGGTGGTGGTGTGTGGTAGTGTGGTGGTGTGTAAGATTCACCTGTCAGTATTAAGGACGTACAGGTGTTTTATTATGAGGAACCTTACCTGTGAATGACTCTCTCTCTCAAATAGGTTGTCAGGAGCAGTTATGTTGTCAGGTTGAGGAATGTTGTCAGCTGCGGTACGTAATGTTGTCAGCTGCGCATGTACGTTGTCAGCTGCGGTATGTAATGTTGTCAGCTGCGGTAATAATGTTGTCAGCTGCGGTACGTAATGCCGTCAGCAGCGGTACGTAATGTTGTCAGCAGCGGTACGTAATGTCAGCTGGCACAATGTTGTCAGCTGCGGTACGTAATGTTGTCAGCTGCGTACGTAATGTTGTCAGCTGCGGTACGTACGTTGTCACCTGCGGTACATAATGTTGTCAGCAGCGGTACATAATGTTGTCAGCTGCGGTACGTAATGCTGGTCAGCCGCGGTACGTAATGTTGTCACTGCGGTACGTAATTGTTGTCACCTGCGGTACATAATGTTGTCAGCAGCGGTACATAATGTTATCAGCAGGTGTGGCTATTGTTGTCAGCGGGTGTATAATGCGTGTCAGCGGTGTAAGTAACGGTGTCAGCGGGTGTAAGTTATGGTTGGCAGGTCAGTGGATGTGTTGTAGTGTCAGACGTTAATGGGGGCAAACTTCGCCAGTTAAAGGCAGTAAATTAACTCATTTTAAATACCTGTAATGTATACCTGTTTCAACCACCTGTCACCTGTTTCAACCATTCTGTCACAAACTACTTGTCAACACCTGTTTCAACCACCCGTCACCTGTCTTCAACTACTCCGTCACAACCACCTGTCACCTGTTTCAAACCACCTGTCACCTGTTTCAACCACCTGTCACCTGTTTCAACCACCTGTCACAAACACCTGTCACTTGCTTCAACCACCTGCCAATTTGTTTCAACCACCTGTCACAACCACCTGTTACCTACTTCAAACCATCTGTCACTTGTTTCTCAAAACCACCTGTCACCTGTTTCCAACTACCTGTCACAACCACCTGTATGCAGTGTAGCTGCCACCTTCCCGTCTTCCACCTGCCACCACCCTGTTTTCACCTGCCACCTCCTGCCTTCACCTTATATCAAACTTTACACATCTCTCAAAGTTATTCCCAAACATTTCCCAAGTAGCAAAATAACAAACTTTTGATGAACCTAACTCTAACCCAACCCAACTAACCCAACCCAACTCCAACCTTAACCCAACCCCAACCCAACCTAACCCAACCTGACCTAACGTGACCTAACCCAACCTAACCTAACGACTCAACCTGACCTTACACAATCCAAAATATACTTTATAACAAACTTTTTTACGACCATTCCATTGATTTTTCCTTAAATTCATAAACGACAACTATATCATCCTAAATATTATGGAAACCTTAATAAAAGTCTCCGTTGAACGGTGGGAAGGCCATGTAAGGTCCATAACTGTCCTCACGGCGGCCTACAACCCTTTCCTGTGAACTGATGATGTGAGAAACCTATCCTACCGCCTCAGTGCAACCCAAGACACGAAGAAAAGGATCAAAATGGCGGAAGATTTACACAAAGACTCTCCCTAAAGTCAATGGATTCTGTAAAAAGTTATTTTGGGAGGAGGAATTGACGTAGAATGTTTGAGATCTGTACCCAGACGATCGACGCCTTGGTCACACACAACACACACATCCACACATACACACACACACACACACACACACACACACACACACACACCAGTCTCCTGTGTCCATAAGGTCACCCTGCTTAACGAGAGCGTGAGACGAGGAGGCTGAACAAAGAAATCTCTCTGTATACATGAAGTGTGTGTGTGTGTGTGTGTGTGTGTGTGTCTGTGTGTACAAAGTAATATGGACCTAGTAACCCCAACAGAAATAGAAGTGAAAACAGAGGAACAGAAACTAGGAAATCAAAAATAACTTGGCCCATAAGTTCAGTTGTTTTTCATGTTTTCTGGTCTGTATTATTCCCAGGATTATCGAGAACTGACCAATGGGTGGCGAGGTGTTTCTTGGTCGTACTGGGAGAAAATTATGTCGACAGCTGCCTTGAGAACTCCTGAAGAATGGTGGTGTGGTGGTGGTGGTGGTGGTGTGGTGGTGGTGGTGGTGGTGGGGTGGGGTGGTGGTGGTGGGGTGGTGGTGGGGGTGGTGGTGGTGGTGGTGGTGTGGGGTGGTGGGTAGGGGTGGTGGTGGTGGGGGTGGTGGTGGTGGGGTGGGGGTGTGTGGTGGTGGTGGTGGGTGGTAGTGGTGGTGGGTGTGGGGTAGGGGTGGTGGTGGTGGTGGGTGTGTGGTGGTGGTGGTGGGTGGGTAGTGGTGGTGGGGGTGGGGTGGTGGTGGTGGTGGTGGTAGTGGTGGTGGTGGTGGTAGGTGGTGGTGGTGATGGTGGTGGTGTGTGGTGGTGTGGTGGTGGTGTGGTGGGTGGTGGTGAGTAAGGAGTGGTGGTGGGGTGGTGGTAGGGGTGGTGTGGTGGTGGTGGAGGTGGTGGTGGGGTGGGGGGTGTGTGTGGTGGTAGTGGTGTGGTGGTGGGGTGGTGGTGGTGGTGGTGGTGGTGTGGTGTGGTGGTGGTGGTGGTGTGGTGGGGTGGGGGTGTGCTTGCAGTCCAAAGTTTTAATTATTTTCTATATTTTGATTAATAAACTTTTGTTCATTTAGGATTAATTAATTATATTTTTGTTCCGAATATTATTTGATTTATTAAAATTTTAGATTAATTTTGTCATTTATCAAACTTATTTAGATTTTGTAATTTGGTGATTTTAATTATTTTTGAGGGATTAATTTATACTTAGGAATAATTTATGTACTGTGTGGAGGAAGTGGTGGGGGTGGGAGGAGGGGAGGTGGTGGGAGGGAGAAAGTGTGGAGGACATGGAGGGAGGACTAGGTTGCCAGCGAGGGTTTTTATTAGCCTTTTTATTACGTTAGACTGACCACATTACAGCCATCTGGTGACTGCCTTCCACCTGCTCTCTCTCTCTTAACAAATAACTCACTAACTAAACTTTCTTTTATAATCTTTTAAATTAGTTTAAGTTTATGAATCATATATTAAACTCATTATGCGAGCCTGTGTGGTACTCTCGTCAACATTACTGCCTGGCCAGCTATGGGAAACATGGAATTTGAGCAGAGAGATATTTTACGCTCACTTTTGTTCCCCAACTGAATAATGTGAAATAATGTCTCAGTGTTGATAGTGATGATATTTATGGTAATTTGTCCACTTTTTCGATCAGGTTGGGCTCAGGTCAGGTTGGGTCAGGCAGCCTAGGTCAGGTCAGGTCAGGTCAGGTTATGAGATACTTGTTTTGTTTTCGATCCCGGCTGCGGATGTCAATGGACAACTTCCTAGCCCCATTGTCCCTGTTCACCTAGCAGCACAGTAGTACCTGGTAAGTCGAAAGTTGCGAATTCGTATTCAGAGAAAAAGTTGTTGAGCTTCCAATAACTTGAGGACATAAACCACTGACTCTTCAGGCTTTACGCCCTTGACTCATGAGACATAAAGGCAAGCATGAACTAGCATGCTTCCCTGCTGGCGCTGTAAACTCTTCTGCGCTTCACCTTACAACGATGGGAGTGCCCAATAAAAATAAACAAATAAATACTTGTTTTGTCTCCACTAATGAAAATTGAACGTAGGAGCCTCCTGCTGTTGTGTAACGCTAACATACTGATCCCTTGATGATAGTTTATATAAGGCTCTCTCTTCACGTTCATTAAGCGTGTGGGCTTATGACTGGCCGTCCCACCACCCACACGTGTGTCTCAAGAAAATTGTCTTCAGGAAAATATGTCGTTAAGACCCTCAAGGAGGAGTGTATCTGGCTGAGTGTATCTTGGCTGAGTGTATCTTGGCTGAGTGTATCTTGGTGAGAATGAAGTCTTATGTACTCAAGAAAATATTTTGACTTGTAGGAAAATTATCGTGAAAGTTTACCTCTCAGGAAATAAAAGAAATTAACAAAGAAAAATATTTATAAACTATTTTTTGAAAGTTGTTGAATTTGTCTTGAGGAAAAATGAAAAATAAATTAATAGTAAGAAAAAAAATGGTGAGATATTTTTTTATTTATGTTTGTGTTAGAGGAAACACTCTCTTAAAGCGATAAATTACATTGAGATAAACATATCTCTCTTTCTGTGTCGTAAATATAAAAAAGACTACAAGAATTATTGTTTTTATGTAGATTATCTTGTCTTGTGGCCTATATCACCCTGTAGACACCCTGTAGACACACTGTAGAGCCAACATTACTGTATATGACGTAATCAGTACGTAACCAGGTGATGACGTCACCCGTGGATAGTGACGTCATTGTTAGCTCACGGTGGCGGCCATGTTGGTATTAGCTCATACTCTTTAGGTTAGGTTAGGTTAGGTTGTGTTGGAGAGAGAGATGGAGGATGTATGGAGAAGCCTCACAGTGATGTAAAGGTTTCAGTGTGATGGTCTGCTCACTCTTGATCCACCTCCTCCCTCCCTCCTAAGTCTCTGTCATCTCCTCCACTAAGGTTGGTGTGTGTTTTATCGCCTCTCTCTCTCTCTCTCTCTCTCTCAGCTTCTAGGATCAGGACCAATCAAGACGACACCAGTATCCAGCGGAGACAGGGCTGAGCACCTCCTCTGTAGAGTCTCTCGATATATTCTGTATTCATCTTTGCGCTGAGCCCACACCGAGAGCGGACCGTGAGACCTATACCACGATCGTCCACCAATTGCCGTCCAGTAAAGCTGTTGTCATTCATGCCCACCAATTGCTGGCCCGGAAAGTTGTTTACTGTCATTCACGTCCACCAATCGGAGATATGCAATATTCTGACGTCAGATGTGTCCCCAAGAGCTGTGAAGATTTCGATAATAAATATGACCACCAACAGCGGATCAAACCAAAGACTGGCCGCCACACACAGAGGGACGTGGCCATCAAATACGACCATCCATCTGGCCTTCATATACATCCACCATTTGCGATTCAGGACCGTGACGTCATTCCACCATTTAGTGAGACCGTGACGTCAGACCTCCACTATTTGCGATTCCCGGGACCGTGACGTCAGGCCCCTCCACCATTTGCGATCTTGTGACGTGACGTCAGAACGACCCCTCCACCATTTGCGATTCAGGACCGTGACGTCAGACCCTCCACCATTTGCGATTCAGGACCGTGACGTCAGACCTGAGACCTCCACCAGGACTGTGACGTCAGACCCTCCACCATTTGCGATTCAGGACCGTGACGTAAAAAAAAAACCCGTAAGAAAAGCTGACAATAGCGGACCAGGAGCAGTGTGGAACATATTCCTTGAAAAATACTCCCAGAAATAGCTCGGTAAAATTGGAGGCAGCGCCGGGAGGGAAGGGAGGTGGGAGGTGAGGGAGGGGGAGGGCAAGGCAGGGAGGAGGGGAAGAGGCCATACTGAGATCCAATATCACCCAACATACTTTAGTGTCCGGGAATATATGTACGAGACCTGGACACATCTACTGGTGAGAGAGACCGAGACCACGTGTCAGGTTCAGCTCTGACTGGAGATAGATATCACAGCTGTTCAGATGGTCTCTTCCACCTCTTCCTTCTCCTCCTCTTCTTTTTCCACCTCTTCCTCCTCCTCAATGACTCGCCCTTCACACACGTCCTCCTCGACCGTCAAGGAAGAACGACCACTCTTATTTTATCCCTGTACTCGGACTCTCAGAGGTTTATCTACTGTATTTGGCAACGTCAGGACTCACTCTAAGCCGTCAGGACTCATACTTGGGCGTCAGGACTCATACTGCGTCAGGACTCATACTTGGGTGTCAGGACTCATACTTGGGCGTCAGAACTCATACTTGGGCGTCAGGACTCATACTTGGGTGTCAGGACTCATACTTGGGCGTCAGGACTCATACTTAAGCGTCAGGACTATACGGCGTCAGGACTCATACTTGGGCGTCAGGACTCATACTTAAGCGTCAGGACTATACTTGTGGCACCTACACGGCGTCAGAACTCATACTTGGGCGTCAGACTCATACTTGGGCGTCAGGACTCATACTTGGGCGTCAGGACTCATACTTGGGCGTCAGGACTTACATATCCTAACCTAACCTACCCCATATAATCCACCCCTTAAGGTAGTGTACCACACGTGCTGAGGGTAGGCAACCACAGCCCACCCTCCCAAATGTTGTTATCATCAGATGCCATGTTAACGACCCTTACCTGTTGTCAAGGAACATAACACTGCCGCCTTTACCGTGGTTATATTTATCTGTTAATTAGCTAAAAGCACACACCTGTCCCCGTAACCATAGCGACGGTGACGAGGATTAACGAGAGTCAGAGATGAAGAAAATGGCTGACAAAGGTAAACAGGTGTTTTTATCCTGCCAGTGTGTGTGTGTGTGTGTGTGTGTGTGTGTGTGTGTGTGTGTGTGTGTGTGTGTGTGATAGCTTAATTAAGAAGAATTCTGAGGGATTGATTTTCTTTAATTAAGCCAGACAAGACACTGCTAGTCTCTCTCTCTCTCTCTCTCTCTCTCTCTCTCTCTCTTCCTCTCTCTCTCTCACCCTTCTCTCTCTCTCTCTCCTCCTCCTCCTCCCTCACCAGTTCTCCTTCTCCCTCGAAAAAATACCTCCTCCATAGGTGTAAATTCATCTCTTCCCTCAGGTGTAAAATATTAATGTTATTGATATATTCTCAAGCTACCACAGGTCCAGGCCACTGTCTGTTACTCACACAGCTTGATCTATGTCTCTGTTACTCACACAGCTTGATCTATGTCTCTGTTACTCACACAGTTGATCTATGTCTCTGTTACTCCACACAGCTTGATCTATGTCACTGTTACCACACAGCTTGATCTATGTCTCTGTTACTCACACAGCTTGATCTATGTCTCTGTTACTCACAGCTTGATCTATGTCTCTGTTATCACACAGCTTGATCTATGTCTCTGTTACTCACACAGCTTGATCTATGTCTCTGTTACTCACACAGCTTGATCTATGTCACTGTTACTCACACAGCTTGATCTATGTCTCCACTCACACAGCTTGATCTATGCCCTGTTACTCACACAGCTTGATCTATGTCTCTGTTACTCACACAGCTTGATCTATGCCCTGTACCACACAGCAATGTCCTGTTACTCACAGCTTGATCTATGTCTCTGTTACTCACACAGCTTGATCTATGTCTCTGTTACTCACACAGCTTGATCTATGTCTCTGTTTACTCACACACAGGGGGGGGGTTACCTGTTTGTTGACGGTAAGGTGAATAATTTGGCACACCTGAAGATCTTAAATGCCTACCTGACTTAACGGGGTGACGGGAAAGGTGTGTGTGTGTGGGTGTGGGTGTGGTGTGGTGTGTGGTGGTGTGTGGTGTGGGTGTGTGTGGGTGTGGGTAAACATATTTCTCTGACTCGCCGTGTGACTATATATCACCGGACCCAGACACACACTCCTCCACCTCCTGTCCTCCTCCTGTCCTCCCTCCCTCCTCTCCCCTCCTCCTCCTCCTCCCTCCCCCTCCCTCCCTCCTCGTCCTCCCTCCTCCCTCCTCCTCCTCTGCCACACAATACAGCCGAAGAATAGTTGTTTTTCTAATTCCATATTAGAATATTGGGTACAGCGGCCTCCGTCGGGTGAGAGAGACTTGTTCCTTCCTGAGATAATGGCTTGGCTCCTCCGTCGGTGAGAGCTGAGACTTGTTCCTTCCAGATAATGACTTGGCTCTCCGTCGGGTGAGATGAGACTGTTCTTCCATGGCTTGGCTCCTCCGTCGGGTGAGAGCTGAGACTTGTTCTTCCGAGAGATAATACTTGGCTTCCGTCGGGTGAGAGCTGAGACTTGTTCCTTCCTGGAGAGATAATGAGACTTGGCTCCTCCGTCGGGTGAGAGCTGAGACTGTTCCTTCCTTGAGAGATAATGTTGGCCTCCGTCGGTGAGAGCTGAGACTTGTTCTTCTGGAGAGATAATGGCTTGGCTCCTCCGTCGGGTGAGAGCTGGGTTCCTTCTGAGAGATACTGACT
>NW_024724693.1:1346549-1364049 GCF_018991925.1 Homarus americanus
GGGGTTGAATTACACCACTTAGGACAAAGCATATAAATTCTTTGTCTCCTAACTAGTGAAGGTATCTAGTTAAGGTAGAGTCTCAGTGTTAATTTTGTCTCCTAACTGGTGTGTTAAGTGAAGGTATCTAGTTAAGGTAGAGTCTCAGTGTTAATTTTGTCTCCTAACTGGTGTGTTAAGTGAAGGTATCTAGTTAAGGTAGAGTCTCAGTGTTAATTTTGTCTCCTAACTGGTGTGTTAAGTGAAGGTATCTAGTTAAGGTAGAGTCTCAGTGTTAATTTTGTCTCCTAACTGGTGTGTTAAGTGAAGGTATCTAGTTAAGGTAGAGTCTCAGTGTTAATGTTGTCTCCTAACTGGTGTGTTAAGTGAAGGTATCTAGTTAAGGTAGAGTCTCAGTGTTAATGTTGTCTCCTAACTGGTGTGTTAAGTGAAGGAATCTAGTTAAGGTAGAGTCTCAGTGTTAATGTTCTCTCCTAACTGGTGTGTTAAGTGAAGGTATCCAGTTAAGGTAGAGTCTCAGTGTTAATGTTGTCTCCTAACTGGTGTGTTAAGTGAAGGTATCTAGTTAAGGTAGAGTCTCAGTGTTAATGTTGTCTCTTAACTGGTGTGTTAAGTGAAGGTATCTAGTTAAGGTAGAGTCTCAGTGTTAATGTTGTCTCCTAACTGGTGTGTTAAGTGAAGGTATCTAGTTAAGGTAGAGTCTCAGTGTTAATGTTGTCTCCTAACTGGTGTGTTAAGTGAAGGAATCTAGTTAAAGTAGAGTCTCAGTGTTAATGTTGTCTCCTAAGTGGTGTGTTAAGTGAAGGTATCTAGTTAAGGTAGAGTCTCAGTGTTAATGTTGTCTCCTAACTGGTGTGTTAAGTGAAGGTATCTAGTTAAGGTAGAGTCTCAGTGTTAATGTTGTCTCCTAACTGGTGTGTTAAGTGAAGGAATCTAGTTAAGGTAGAGTCTCAGTGTTAATGTTCTCTCCTAACTGGTGTGTTGGCGAAGGCATCTTAGTTGCTGCAGAGTCTCGGTGTTAATTTTGTCTCCTAACTGGTGTGCTATGAAGGTATCTAGTTAAGGTAGAGTCACAGTGTTAATCGTGGTTCCCCAACTGGCGTGTTGGCGAAGGTATCTAGTTAAGGTAGAGTCTCGGTGTTAATTTTGTCTCCTAACTGGTGTGTTAAGTGAAGGTATCTAGTTAAGGTAGAGTCTCGGTGTTAATTTTGTCTCCTAACTGGTGTGTTAAGTGAAGGTATCTAGTTAAGGTAGAGTCTCGGTGTTAATTTTGTCTCCTAACTGGTGTGCTAAGTGAAGGTATCTAGTTAAGGTAGAGTCACAGTGTTAATTTTGTCTCCTAACTGGTGTGTTAAGTGAAGGTATCTAGTTAAGGTAGAGTCTCAGTGTTAATTTTGTCTCCTAACTGGTGTGTTAAGTGAAGGTATCTAGTTAAGGTAGAGTCTCGGTGTTAATTTTGTCTCCTAACTGGTGTGTTAAGTGAAGGTATCTAGTTAAGGTAGAGTCTCGGTGTTAATTTTGTCTCCCAACTGGTGTGTTAAGTGAAGGTATCTAGTTAAGGTAGAGTCTCGGTGTTAATTTTGTCTCCTAACTGGTGTGTTAAGTGAAGGTATCTAGTTAAGGTAGAGTCTCAGTGTTAATTTTGTCTCCCAACTGGTGTGTTAAGTGAAGGTATCTAGTTAAGGTAGAGTGTCAGTGTTAATTTTGTCTCCTAACTGATGTGTTAAGTGAAGGTATCTAGTTAAGGTAGAGTCTCAGTGTTAATTTTGTCTCCCAACTGGTGTGTTAAGTGAAGGTATCTAGTTAAGGTAGAGTCTCGGTGTTAATTTTGTCTCCTAACTGGTGTGTTAAGTGAAGGTATCTAGTTAAGGTAGAGTCTCAGTGTTAATTTTGTCTCCTAACTGGTGTGTTAAGTGAAGGTATCTAGTTAAGGTAGAGTCTCAGTGTTAATTTTGTCTCCTAACTGGTGTGTTAAGTGAAGGTATCTAGTTAAGGTAGAGTCTCAGTGTTAATTTTGTCTCCTAACTGGTGTGTTAAGTGAAGGTATCTAGTTAAGGTAGAGTCTCAGTGTTAATTTTGTCTCCTAACTGGTGTGTTAAGTGAAGGTATCTAGTTAAGGTAGAGTCTCAGTGTTAATTTTGTCTCCTAACTGGTGTGTTAAGTGAAGGTATCTAGTTAAGGTAGAGTCTCAGTGTTAATGTTGTCTCCTAACTCGTGTGTTAAGTGAAGGTATCTAGTTAAGGTAGAGTCTCAGTGTTAATGTTGTCTCCTAACTCGTGTGTTAAGTGAAGGTATCTAGTTAAGGTAGAGTCTCAGTGTTAATTTTGTCTCCTAACTCGTGTGTTAAGTGAAGGTATCTAGTTAAGGTAGAGTCTCAGTGTTAATTTTGTCTCCTAACTGGTGTGTTAAGTGAGAGTATCTAGTTAAAGGTAGGAGTCTCAAGTGTTAATTTCGTCTCTAACTGGTGTGTTAAGTGAAATTATCTAGTTAAAGGTAGAGTCTCGAAAGTGTAAATTTCGTCTCTAACTGAATTGTGTTAGAAAATTATCTAGTTAGGTAGAGTCTCAGTGTTAATTTTGTCACCTAACTGGTGTGTTAAGTGAAATTATCTAGTTAAGGTAGAGTCTCAGTGTTAATTTTGTCTCCTAACTGGTGTGTTAAGTGAAGGTATCTAGTTAAGGTAGAGTCTCAGTGTTAATTTTGTCTCCTAACTGGTGTGTTAAGTGAAGGTATCTAGATAAGGTAGAGTCTCAGTGTTAATTTTGTCTCCTAACTGGTGTGTTAAGTGAAGGTATCTAGTTAAGGTAGAGTCTCAGTGTTAATTTTGTCTCCTAACTGGTGTGTTAAGTGAAGGTATCTAGTTAAGGTAGAGTCTCCGTGTTAATTTTGTCTCCTAACTGGTGTGTTAAGTGAAGGTATCTAGTTAAGGTAGAGTCTTAGTGTTAATTTTGTCTCCTAACTGGTGTGTTAAGTGAAGGTATCTAGTTAAGGTAGAGTCTCAGTGTTAATTTTGTCTCCTAACTGGTGTGTTATGTGAAGGTATCTAGTTAAGGTAGAGTCTCAGTGTTAATTTTGTCTCCTAACTGGTGTGTTAAGTGAAGGTATCTAGTTAAGGTAGAGTCTCAGTGTTAATTTTGTCTCCTAACTGGTGTGTTAAGTGAAGGTATCTAGTTAAGGTAGAGTCTCGGTGTTAATTTTGTCCCCTAACTGGTGTGTTAAGTGAAGGTATCTAGTTAAGGTAGAGTCTCAGTGTTAATTTTGTCCCCTAACTGGTGTGCTAAGTGAAGGTATCTAGTTAAGGTAGAGTCTCAGTGTTAATTTTGTCTCCTAACTGGTGCTAAGTGAAGGTATCAAGTTAAGGTAGAGTCACAGTGTTAATTTTGTCTCCTAACTAGCGTGTTAAGTGAAGGTATCTAGTTAAGGTAGAGTCACAGTGTTAATTTTGCAGCCATTTTGTTCCTGAACCATGTGGGAGGATCTCGTAAGTCTGCCGTGATGAGAAAAATTGAACGTAGAAACTTTTGAGGCTCTGAATCCTGGGGCGACTATTGGCTTAGAGTGAGGAGGGAAGGGAGGGGGGAAGGGAGGGAAGGAGGAGGAAGTGAGGGAAAAGAAGGAGGGGAAGTGAGGAAAAGGAAGGAGGAAGTGAGGGAAAAAGAGATTAGAAAGAGGGAAGGAGACAGACAAGGAAGAAAGGAAGAACAAGAAAATGAGGGTTAAAGGAAGGAAATGGAGGCAGAGAGAGAGAGAGGTGGGAGGTTAATCGATAATCAGTAAAGAGACAGAAGGAAAAAGTGGGAGGGAGGAAGGGAAGGAATGTGATAAATGAAGTGGATAGGCGTGAGAGGAGGGAGGGAGGGAAGGAACGTAGACAGCAGTATGATTGATGAGAGGAGGAAATGAGAGAGAGAGGTGTCTTCTATATGGTGGGTATGGAGGGGGTGGGAGGAGAGTGGAGGGGTGGGAGGGAGGAGTGGAGGGAGGGAGGGAGTGGAGTGGAGGGGGTGGGAGGAGGGAGTGGAGGGGGTGGGAGGGAGTGGAGGGTGGGAGGGGAGTGGGTGAGTGGTGGGAGGAGGGAAGAACTTGCAAACAAACGCAAACACAACAAACAAACACACACACACACACACACACACACACACAGGTACACACACACACAGGTACACACACACACACACACACACACACACCGCATCAATTAACATACCTGTAATGCCTGTTCCACCTGAGCTAAATGGAACCTTTCATATTATTTTACATCATATTTATACATTTATACATTATATTATATTTTATGTGTTGCTTATTTGACCTTTTGGGCTGTTTTGGGAGGAGTTTCTTCTGTCTGTCTGTCTGTCTCACTATCTATCTATGTATCTTTCTTCTATCCATGTATCTATTTATCTATCCATCCATCCATCGGTCTATCGGTCTATCTATCTATCTACCTGCTCGCCAAATGCCTCCAGAACGGGTGAAAGGATTTGCATCAAAGTTTGTCCGTTTGACCAATATGTGATAAACGCCATTTAAGAAACTTTGGTGGGGAATCGTGCCAAGAGTTTCCCAATTATTGTCATGGTTTCCTTTAGCGACTGGTAATATTTAAGGTTTTTCGGTGACTAGAGAAAAACCTGTGATATGTTTTCGGTGATTAGAGAAAACCTGTGATGTGTTTTCGGTGATTAGAGAAAAACCTGTGGGAGGTTTTCGGTGATTAGAGATAACTGGTTTAAATCCACCCAGGTGATGTTTTATTGATGTTAAATTTAGTTCTTGTTGATTTGTTATAATTCGTGTCAATAATTTCTTAATAAATAATTCAGATTCTATAATTCGTCTGTTTTATTTAAGTCAGAATTTTTACTTATTTTATTTATATATTGAGATATTTATTGTTTCTTTCTGTTCTAATTATAACTTTATCTCTACCTGAATAAGAGGTAAAATTTGAGTATTATTTTGTATGTAAACTGTAAATAGAACTTTCTTATTTCCAGGTTCTAAATTCGTCCTTGTCCTTCCTTCAAACGTAAACATCTTTCAATTATCCTGTCGCCTAACACACAATTCCTCCTTTACCCTTTCCCTCTTCCCCCTTCCCCTCCTTCTCCCTTCCCCCTTCCCCTCCTTCTCCCTTCCCCCTTCTCCTACTTCTTCCCCCGCCTCCTTCCCCCCTTTCCACCCCCTACTCCCTGCTCTTCTCACCATTCAAAAATTATTTCCTTAAAAATTTCTCAAACTAAATTTCATCTCTATCTCTCTCACTATCTCTCTCTCTATCTCTCTATCTCTCTCTCACAGTGTGTTTCGAGGAGGAGGAAGAGGAAGGTGAGGAGGGGAGGAGGAGAGAGGAGTGGCGCCCCCCAGGTCACCAACCTCGCTTCCTTCACGACTACCTCACAGCTAATCTATCCATCCAGCTTGGCGCCACTGCCCACCTACACTGTCGCATCGCGGGGCTGAGAGACCAGTCGGTAAGTGTTGTGTGTTATGTTCCGGGTCTCACGAGATGTTGCTGTCACATTTAGCCCTCAGGAGGAGTTATGGGGCTGTTACCTGTCACATTTAGCCCCCAGGATGAGTTGTGGGGCTGTTACCTGTCACATTTAGCCCTCAGGTGGAGTTATGGGGCTGTTACCTGTCACATTTAGCCCCCAGGATGAGTTGTGGGGCTGTTACCTGTCACATTTAGCCCTCAGGAGGAGTTATGGGGCTGTTACCTGTCACATTTAGCCCTCAGGAGGAGTTATGGGGCTGTTACCTGTCACATTTAGCCCTCAGGAGGAGTTATGGGGCTGTTACCTGTCTGACCTGTCTGTTAGCCCTCAGGAGGAGTTATGGGGCTGTTACCTGTCACATTTAGCCCCAGGATGAGGTTATTGAGGCTGTGCCTGTCTGTTGTTACAGCCTCAGGAGGAGTTATGGGGCTGTTACCTGTCTGCATTTACAGCCCTCAGGAGGTTATGGGAGTATTATCTGTCACATTACAGCCCTCAGGAGGTGTTCGAGACTGTTATCTGTCACATTTAGCCCTCAGGAGGAGTTATAGGGCTGTTATCTGTCACATTAGCCCTCAGGAGGAGTTATGGGGCTGTTACCTGTCACATTAGCCCTCAGGAGGAGTTATGGGGCTGTTACCTGTCACATTTAGCCCTCAGGAGGAGTTGTGGGGCTGTTACCTGTCACATTTAGCCCTCAGGAGGAGTTATGGGGCTGTTACCTGTCACATTTAGCCCTCAGGAGGAGTTATGGGGCTGTTATCTGTCACGTCCTTGGTCTGAGAAAGTATTACTGTCGTTACTCTTCATCACCAGACATCAGGTGGTATTGCAAATCATCCTATATGCTTAATGAGTGGCCTTAACTATTCACGCTATATGCTTAATGAGTGGCCTTGAAAAAAAAGTATGGTATTAAATATGCTGAGTGAGTGGCCTGTGTGTGTGTGGTGGTCGGGGTAATTAAATGATCTCTGGGAATATTAAGAAGCCTGGGGCGGCCACAACACCTCCTGGGGCGGCCATAACACCTCCTGGGGCGGCCATAACACCTCCTGGGGCGGCCTCCTGGGCAGCCTGCTGCCTCCTGGGCAGCCACAGCACACTCCTGGGCGACCACAACACCTCCTGGGGCCACCTTGCCTCCTGGGGCGGCATAACACCTCCTGGGCGGCCCACAGCACCTCCCTGGGGCAGCCACAGCACCTCCTGGGAGAAGCACAGCACCTCCTGGGGCAGCCATAACACCTCTGGGGCAGCCGCAACACCTCCTGGGGTGACCACAACATGCCTCCTGGGGCGTACAGCACCTCTTAGAGCCGACCTGGCACCTCCTGGGGCAGCCTGGCACCTCCTGGGGCAGCCTGCTTGCCTCTGGGGCGTGCCAACACCTCCTGGGGCAGCACCTCCTGGGGCATGCACAGCACCTCTGGGCGACCACAGCACCTCCTGGGGCAGCTGGCACTGTCCTGGGGCAGCCTGCTTGCACTCTGGGGGCGACCACAGCACCCCTCCTGGGGCGGCCACAGCACCTCCTGGGCAGCCCATAGCCACCTCCTGGGGCAGCCCATGGCACCTCCTGGGGCAGCCCCAGCACCTCCTGGGGACATCCACATCAACACCTCCTGGGGCAGCCACAACACCTCCTGGGCAAGCCACCCAGCACCTCCTGGGCAGCCACAAACACCTCCTGGGGCATCCCAGCACCTCCTGGGGCAGCCGCAACACCTCCTGGGGCAGCCACCTTTCCTGGGCAGCCTGACACCTCCTGGGGCAGCACAACACCTCCTGGGCAGCCTGGCACCTCCTGGGAGCCACAGCACCTCCTGGGGCAGCCTGTGCACCTCCTGGGGCATGCCTCCTGGGGCGACCACAGCACCTCCTGGGGCATGCCAGCACCTCCTGGGCAGCCATAACACCTCCTGGGGCATACAACACCTCCTGGGCACCAGCACCTCCTGGGCAGCCTGCCTCCTGGGGCGGCCACAACACCTCCTGGGGCGGCCATAACACCTCCTGGGGCGGCCATAACACCTCCTGGGGCGGCCACAACACCTCCTGGGGCGGCCACAACACCTCCCTCTTCAAGGTATGAGAATAGTTCGTGTTGGTGAGGCTACAGATGAGGTGAGAACCTAACCTAACCTAACCTAACCTAACCTAACCCCGACCCCCAGGTAGCGTTAGGGTGTCTAATCTTCAGGTGAGTATTTTTTTATTTGGTTTGTGTTGTTCTGATAAATTATCGTTATTAATGGTGGTTCTCTCTCTCTCTCTCTCTCTCTCTCTCTCTCTCTCTCTCCTTTATCCCTTCATTCCACAAACAAACAGAGAGAGACGCTAAAACATACAGACAAAGAGATAAAAAAACACACAGACAGACAGACAGACAGAGAGATGAAGACAGAGACGGCCCGTGTAATGAAGTTAAAGAAAGTTTGGGGATGGTCTGAGTGAGAGAGAGAGAATAACGTATAAGAAAGACAAGTGAAATCAGACATACAGACAGGAGGAAACAGAGAGAAAGAGCGAAAGAGATAGAGGCAGAGAGAGAGAGAAAATGAGATCAAGGGAGAGAAGAAAATTCAAAGAGATAATGAGAGACAAGAGAGACTCACCAGAATAACACACACACACATCCCACCACACATTACACCCCTGCTTGAGAGATCCCTGGCTGAGAGATCCCTGGGTGGGAGATCCCTGGGTGGGAGATCCCTGGCTGAGAGATCCCTGGCTGAGATCCTGCCTGAGATCCTGGGAGCCTCTGCCTGAGATCCCTGATCCTGGCTGAGAAGATCCCTGCCTGAGAGATCCCTGCCTGAGAGATCCCTGCCTGAGAGATCCCTGGCTGAGAGATCCCTGCCTGAGAGATCCCTGCCTGAGAGATCCCTGCCTGAGAGATCCCTGCCTGAGAGATCCCTGGCTGAGAGATCCCTGCCTGAGAGATCCCTGGCTGAGAGATCCACCTTTTCAATTATTCACAACATTATTTTCACCTCAACGAGAGGCAGAGATGAATCCACCCCTTTTATAGTCGAGTCTCTGTACCATTTCTGCGTCATTTTGTGGTTCATAGTGTGAGTTAGGTTACGTTAGGTTAGGTTACGTTAGGTTAGGTTAGGTTAGATTAGATTAGATTAGATTAGATTAGATTAGATTAGATACGTTTTCTCATCACCAGTTAGAAGGAAAATTTAATTTAAGAATCTTTGAGCAGTGAGGATGAACAGAATGACCCACAACATCTGACACTGGGCGACCTGACACTAGGGGGGGGGGGTGAGAGCTGATGAACTCACCTGCCTGAAAACATCACCTGTGTAATAAATTTTCCTCTATTATCCCCCTCCCACACATCTCTCCTGCTGAGGTGTATACAAATGATGATTCGTGTTTGTCTGTGTGTTTGTGTGTTTGTGTGTTTTTGTGAGTGTTTGTGTATTTTTTTTATATCCCAAGTGTTTGTTTGTGTTTGTTTGTCTTTGTGTTTATGGGTATGTTTGTCCCACAGGTAAACAAATACCTGTCCAATAACCAAGTCTCAGGTGAGTTGGGTAATTAGCAATGTTCCCTCTGGTTCTGATTCCAGCTACAGACAGACAGACAGACAGACAGACAGACAGACAGACAGACAGACAGACAGACAGTAAAATCACCACACAAGTTTACACTACTTCAGTTCCTACGTAGACAGTGCAGATGAACAGTTCAGGTTAGGTAAGACTTTGAAACACGTAGAGGAATCCTAACCCGTGATGGATGCTAGAGTGAGAGAGGGCATCTACAAGACCCCCCCCCTCCCTCCCTCTACAGTAATGGTAGGAGACAGAGGGAACAATGAGAGAGAGAGAAATGTGTGAATGTGGTGAGAGACTTTAGGAATTAATGGTTACTAAGTAGGGTGAGATGAGAGATGTAGGAAACTCTGTGTGTATGGGGCAGAGAATGATACTTGTGCTAGTCGGAGTATTACACACGCGGGATGACACAGGTGGCATGACACGTACAGGTTAAGAGAAGGTGTTGAAAGGAATGACACCAGGTATTTAATCAGAGCAGCTTGGAGTAAGGCTCTAATGTTGGAGCGAGTGCTGTAGAGCCTGGGGGTGTATCAAAGAACTTTAACATTATTTTTGTCTTACTCCAGATACCGTGAGGTTTAACTCCTGACCTCACTAAGACTCACGTCAACTCACTCCCTTGTCTTGGCTGCAATTTTGGATCAATATTTCTTTCAGAGTTTAGTGAAGGAAGTGAGAATATACCGTCACGTGGTATATCACTGGGGACAACTGAGGGATAAATTACCCAGCAGTATTGTGGCAAAAGTTCATCATAGTGTAAACAGCGTGAGGAAGTTATGGTTGGCTGCCAGTGAAAAATAATGTTGTTCTCTGTACCACAAACCACCTTATGTTGTTGAGGGGGGTGGGGGGGGTAACTGCCAATCTATGACAATGGCATCAGTATCTACTGTACGAACCAAGCTTATGGCAGGGTTATGTTATGGTGCAACGCTTCCTGCAGATGAAACACCATTCTTGTGTCCGCTTCTTCCGGCCTACAGAAGTTGTTTCCTCTGACCACAACACATTGTCCAGATGTGATGACAGCCTCCTTGTTAGGGTGAAATTACTGCTCCCATTGTTGTCTGACAGAAATGCAAATAGTTCCTCCTTGTTATCTGGGTCACGGAGGAAGTCCCGCCACTTTCCTGTAGTGTTGTTGTGTCTGACAACCTTTCTCCTTGTGTCTTTCCCTCCTTTGTGTCTTGTAGACTCCTCTGTACTGCTTCTGAGGTGTGACCCAGACTCTCGCCTCCCCCCAGCTGCTGCATGATGTATGGCAGAAAGACGTCAGTGCCTTAGTATCCAAATGTTCTATTGCCGCTTGTACAGAGGAGATGCAACACGGCGCCACCTTCAGGGACCTCCACGTTAGAGCAGCTTGGTGGCTCTGTCACAGGAGGTGCAACACGGCCACCACCAGGGACCTCCACGTTAGAGCACAGGAGGTGCAACAGCGCCACCATCAAGATAGAGCAGCTTGGTGGCTCTGTCACAGAGATGCAACACGGCGCCACCATCAGGGACCTCCACGTTAGAGCAGCTTGGTGGCTCTGTCACGGTTATCTGTTCCAGACAAGTTATCAGGTCAGGAGCAATTCCTTCAACAATCAGGTCAATGGAGCGTGAAAATTCATTCTCACTGGATTGTTTCAGTGAGGCTACCAAGTTACCTTCACCAAGAACTTCAGTGTCAAGGGATTTTGGAGTATTTGTCCCAGTTGTTTTCACCAGGCAAGTCAGTAGGTCAGACTTCTTTCCCAAATGAATTTTCCTGTCAGACACAGATGGTGGGTACGGGTGATTCTCATGACGGTGGCCACATCAGTCCAGCTGTACTGTACTGTAGAGTCGGGAGAAATGGTTCACTTGTGATCTTATCCTCTTGTTTGGTTCTGTGTCTGAGTGCAGGACACCTCGAGAGTCGTAGGGAGTTCTCCTATACGGGGTCGTGAATAGACCAGATGCAGTCTGATTTGTGGCAGTCATTGTACTGATCCTTGCCGAGTGCCTCCACCACACACTCGTCAGGGACATCACCAGTGTCTTATGTTAGTAAGTCTCGAGTGTCATCCAGGAAAGTATTGCCCATGTTCATGATGGCCGCCACCAGGCTCAATGCTCGCTACCTCAAGTGGTTTTGAGTGGCTTTACACTCTCTGCAACGACTCCTTCAGCCGTGTTGCTACCACAGGTCCACCGAGCAACCATTTCCTTACACCACGTCATCATTCTCAGGAGATTAATTCCACATTAAGTGATATTCCCTGTGTTATATTATTGACTACAAGTAAACATTTAAATTACCATCAGCTCGTATTCACGTTTTAGATAAACTATAAATTTGTTATCCAAATTGTCGCTATATTTTGGTGGTTCGTGGCGTCAACAGGAGGAGTCTGCCACAAGGATCACCTGAGGATAATTATACCTTTATCCTCTACCCTCATAACACTGATATATAATGCTGCGTCATCCTTCCTGTATAACGCAACAATGACGGTGTACCAGGGACTTTAACCTCTATTGTCCCTCATGTTATTAGTTGATATCATGGTTAATGTTGTTGTGGTTAATGTTGTGTTGTGATGGTTAATGTTGTTGTGGTTAATGTTGTGTTGTGATGGTTAATGTTGTGATGGTTAATGGGAGATGAAAATATTCTGTTGACAACATAAAATAAATATTATTGGTGGAAAATTAATCTCTCTCTCTCTCTCTCTCTCTCTCTCTCTCTCTCTCTCTCTCTCTCTCTCTCTCTCTCTCTCGTGCTGACACAAGACAAAGTAAACACCGAATTAATGGGTGGCAGGAGGCGCCGCCATCTTGGAAATATCGACCAGTACCAACACACAAACAGACCCTCTTACGCCTCGCTGACTCCCAGTGGTCGTGAGATGCTGACTTTTGGTTTGGTTAGGTTAGTTTTGGTTGGGTTGGGTTGGGTTAGGTTGTCTGGGTTGGGTTGGGTTAGATTAGGTTAGATTATGATTAGATTAACTCAGTGATAGAAGCCTTCCCGTACAATACATTCGTACAGGTCAGACAGTAAGATACCTGTAAGATAATCCTCCAGGTAGGGTGATGTAGTGTGTGTGTGTGTGTATTTATCAGAGCAAAGACAAAGTTAAGAAAAATCAAGACAAATTATAATGCAACCCTGTTATAGTGAAGCACCTGGCCTAATTGGGTCGTTTGGCAGGTGAGAGAGGGCCAGACCAGGTAAATACTCTGGGAAATTGATCTCACAGGTAAAAATACTCATACATATTGATCTTATTGGTAAAATTGCTCTCAAATATTCACTGAAGATCCTCAAATTACCTGTTATGAAGAGACATGTATTTCCATATGTAACTTCAGGGTGTACCGTAAATACCTTTCATAAATCAGGCGGTGTATTCCTGACACATAAATAAAGATAAATCACTTAATGACCAAACTGTCAATTGTCAATAGTTTCAGAGTTACAGCACATGACAGGTTTGGTAGACCATAAGAACAAAAGAAAATAAGGAGTCTGCAATAGGCCGGTTGGCCTGTGCATACCACTCTCTATCATCCATGATTCTATCTAGTCTCGTTTTAAAACTTTCCAGAGTTCCAGCACTTACTACAAAGTTGCTAAGCTTGTTCCACTCGTCCACCACCCTATTTGTGAACCAGTTCCTTCCTATCTCCCTCCTAAATCTAAACTTATCCAACTTAAATCCGTTGCCCCGAGTCCTATCCTGCTCGGATATTATAAGAACTTTATCTATATCCCCTTTATTGATTCCTTTCACCCACTTAAATACTTCTATCATATCTCCCCGCACTCTTCGTCTTTCTAGGGAATGCAAGTTAAGTTTCTTTAACCTATCCTGATATGGAAGGTTTCTAAGTCCCGGAATCATTTTCGTCATGTATGTTGTGTTGATTAACCATGTTATTATATCCCCAGGTATAGAACATTAAATTATCATAAAATGTCACATATTAAACATAACACACTTGTTTCTGCCAGTGTTTACTGTTACACTTCTCAGTTATGTAATACATTTTCCTTACTTGTTTTTACAGTTAAATACATATATCAATATGTCCGTAGTTACTGTAAGGATCCTCATATATACAACACACTGTATGTAATGACTTGGGGTCGCACTGGATAGGCGACAGTACTAGACGGGGTCGCACTGGATAGGCGACAGTACTAGACGGGGTCGCACTGGAAAATGCTTGGGAACCCCTTCCTAGTGAGTGTCGCACACGTTCAAAGGCCCCGGGGGTGTTGTGGGTGTGGGTCACGCTGTCCTGTACACGGCGCCACAGTTCCTCGTGGTATGCGTCCTCTGTGGCATACACAGTGCTTCTTATGTGACCCCACAGGTAGAAATGAAGGGGATTTATGTCAGGTGACCGTAGGTGTCATCACCAAACCTGTCATGTGTTGTAACTCTGAAACGATTGACAATTGACAGTTTGGTCATTAAGTCAGTCATCATTATTTATGTGTCAGGAATACACCGCCTGATTTATGAAAGGTATTTACAGAACACCCTGTATAATAACAAGATATTTCACTGTCTATTAATTTGTTATTTATTATTTTATTCATTAAGATGATTATTGTACGTATTATTACTTTATATAGGTAATGCATGTAATAATTACTGGAGGTATGCATCTCTCTCTCTCTCTCTCTCTCTCTCTCTCTCTCTCTCTCTCTCTCTCTCTCTCTCTCTCTCTTTCATTATTAAATTCAGGTGGGGAAAAATATACCTGCCACATAATGGGTTAATTACGTCCAGGTGTTTCCCGCAGGTGTCGTGGTACCGGAAGAGAGGTGACGAGATCCAGTTGATTACCTTCGGCTTCCAGACATACCACAACGATGACAGGTGAGTGGGAGGAGAGTGGGAGGGAGGAATGGTTGAGAGAGAGAGGAGAAAGGTGGAGAGGGAAGAGTGATACAGAAGTGAGAGGGAAGGAGAGTGTAGACGGCATATTATTATTATTATTATTATTATTATTATTATTATTATTATTATTATTATTATTGTTATTATTATTATTATTATTATTATTATTATTATTAGTGTTGTTATTATTGTTATTGTTGTTGTTGTTGTTGTTGTTGTATTAGTATTATAAAGAACCGGATATAATAATTAATTAACAGAAAATGGGTATTAAAATATCACCTTATAGAAAACTTTTCTTCATGGGGAGACTCTGCTAGATTGTGTTGAGTCATCCGCGTGAATCCTAAAATGTAATCTTTTTTGGTTGGAGATTAAGTTCACGAGCTTAAAGTTGCCATGGTAGTGATTTTCTCAGGCTCAAACGACCCTCTTACACCCCCCCCACACACCCCACCCCCCCCCCACACACACCCCACACACACACACTGGGTCAACTCCAAACTAACCTTACAAAGCTTAAAAGAATTAATCACTACAGGTAAAGGTTCTTAATTGGACATTAGGAAAATTTACGTTGATGTTGTTTAGCGATGGTTGTGAGGGTCTGGGGGTGAATCTGGGAGGTGAGGTGAGATGAGGTCTGGTGAGGTCTGGGGTGAGGTGAGGTGGTGGGGGTGGTCTGAGTGAGGTCTGGGAGTGAGGTCTGGGGGTGAGGTCTGGGGGTGAGTGGATCTGGGTGAGGTGAGGTCTGGGGTGAGGGGGTGGTCTGGGGGGTGAGGGTCTGGGGTGAGGTCTGGGGTGGTCTGGGGTGGGGGTGAGGGTCTGGGGTGAGGGTGAGGGGTCTGGGGGTGAGGTCTGGGGGTGAGGGTCTGGGGTGAGGGTCTGGGGTGAGGTCTGGGGTGAGGTCTGGGGAGGTGGGTGAGGTCTGGGGTGAGGGTGAGGTCTGGGGTGGGGTCTGGGGTGAGGTCTGGGGGTGAGGTCTGGGGTGAGGTCTGGGGTGAGGAGGTGGTCTGGGGGTGAGGTCTGGGGGGGTGAGGTCTGGGGGTGAGGGTCTGGGGGGTGAGGTCTGGGGGTGAGGGTCTGGGGTGAGGTCTGGGGTGAGGTCTGGGGTGAGGGTCTGGGGGTGAGGGTCTGGGGGTGAGGTCTGGGGGTGAGGTCTGGGGTGAGGGTCTGGGGGTGGTGAGGGGGTCTGGGGGGTGTGAGGGTCTGGGGTGATGGTCTGGGGCAACAATGGGTATCGACTCCTTAGTAAGTTACCGAAGACAAATGTGGTAATTAGCCGTGTGCCGTAGTGTGCCCAGGTGAGTCTAAGGTGAGAATAAACCTCATGAGATTTAGATGAGGGAATAAAGTTACGATAGAGGGAAGGTGGGGCGAGGACCTAATGGTGGTGGTGAAGATGTTATGGTCCCGTTAGCTCCAGTGTGTGTGTGTGTGGTGGTAAGCAGGTGTGGTGGCAGGCAGGCAGGTGTGGTGGCAGGCAGGTGTGGTGGCAGGCAGGTGTGGTGTGAGGCTAGTGTGGTGGCTGGTGTGGTGGCAGGCAGGTGTGGTGGCAGGCAGGTGTGGTGGCAGGCAGTGTGTGGTGGCAGGCAGGTGTGGTGGCAGGCAGGTGTGGTGGCAGGCAGGTGTGGTGGCAGGCAGGCAGGTGTGGTGGCAGGCAGGTGTGGTGTGGCAGGTGTGGTGGCAGGCTGGTGTGGTGGCAGGCAGGTGTGGTGGCAGGCAGGTGTGGTGGCAGGCAGGTGTGGTGGCAGGCAGGTGTGGTGGCAGGCAGGTGTGGTGGCCTCTACCTCAGAAGAAAACACTACAATAATAGTCTCTTTGACTTCACAGTGACGCCATGTCGAAAACTTACTACTTGTCTCCTGTTCCGTAAATACCTAATTAAAAGTTTGACTCAAGTTTGTAAAGATAAACTTGAGACGTGTGTGTGTGTGTGTGTGTGTGTGTGTGTGTGTGTGTGTGTGTGTGTGTGTGTGTGTGTGTGTGTGTGTGCGCGCGCGTGCGTGCGTGCGTGCGTGCGTGCGTGCGTGCGTGTGCGTGCGTGCGTGCGTGCGTGCGTGCGTGTGCGTGTGTGTGTGTGTGTGTGTGTGTGTTTACTAACCTACAAACCTAACTAACCCCCCACAGGTAACGTTAGGGGTGTTTTAATCTACAGGTGAAATACATTAAGGTGGTATATACTCAGTAGGTAGTCACTGCGCCTTCTTCTACAGGTTCTCCCTCAGCTTCGCGGTGCCTAGTGACTGGCGGCTTCAGGTGAGGTCAGTCCAGGCCAGAGACGAGGGCACCCTACCAGTGTCAGGTCTCCACTCATCCCCCTATCACCAGGACCTTACACCTGCACGTTGTTGGTGAGTCTCTCTCTCTCTCTCTCTCTCTCTCTCTCTCTCTCTCATCAGGACTCCTGGAACAGTGAGGTTGGAAGCGGACTGACGCCCCCCAGTCTCTGCCCTTAATCTTGCCAACACGATAAATTTTTCAAACAGACCCCTCTCTCTCTCTCTCTCTCTCTCTCTCTCTCTCTCTCTCTCTCTCTCTCTCTCTCTCCTCTCTCTCGCGTGTCCCCTCCCTCATCCTTCACCCTTCCTCCTTCACTTCCACCCACAGCCATTTCTCCCCCACCCTATACACCCTAATAACCCCCACCTATACACCCACAATAACCCCACCCCATACACCCACATTCCACACCCCACCCCATACACCCCCCCCCACGCCACACCCACAATAACCCCCCACCCCATACACACAACCCCCCCACCCATACACCCACAATAACCCCCCACCCCACACACCCCCGCCCACAGAAACTAATCTGAGAGTTTTGTGAACAATAACTCTGAGAGGAGGAAGTTGGGGTCAGCCACACGCAGACACTTACCAAACTCTCACGAAATTCCATGACATTTTACCCCTCTACTCTTTCCTCCCCTTCTTCTCTTCCCCTTCCTTCCTGTCTTCCCTTTCCTCTTCCCCTTTCTCCTTCATCTCTTTTCCTTGTCAACCTTCTCCTTCCTCTCTTCTCCCTCTTTTCCTCCTCTTCCTCTTTTCCTCTTCCTTTTTCCCTCTCTTCTCCTTTTTTTACTTCTTCTTCCTCTCTTCTCCTTCTCTTCCCCTCCGTCTCTTCCTCCCCCTCACCCTCTCCCCTCCTCCTCCCCACGCAGGCTCTGGGGCAAATACATTAGGCACTTCCTTGTCTCCTGAGTAGGGGTGAAGAACAGTACATTACAGGGGCCTACCGGATAAAGATTGGGAGTTCTTGCTTGGCGTCCTGCATTCTTCTGAAGGCGGCGGTGCTGGGAAGATGTTGTGGACAGTAGGGAAAATTTTAGGCAGTGACACGACTAATTGTCCACCAGGAAGCTCGTCCACTTGTTTAGAGAAAAGCATGGAAGGTCTTTAGTGGAGGTAGTGTATTAACCTCCTGTGTGTTGGGTCTCCTCTCAGATGAAGGAAAGTCTTCTCTTGTTAGCTAAATAAAATATTAAAAATGGCGTCCCTGTAGTGAAGGTGTTGATGATAA